>NW_027522155.1:0-30462 GCF_052094955.1 Ictidomys tridecemlineatus | reverse complement strand
TCTCGAACTTCTGCTCTCTGCAACACTCCTTCTGCACCCCAGTCTCCTAACTTTGCTCTCGGCAACAGTTTTTCTGCACCTCAGTCTTTAACCTGTGCTCTCTGTAAAAGTCCTTCTGCACCACAGTCTCCATCCTCTGCTCTTTCTAACAATCCTTCTGAACCCCAGTATCCAAACTCTGCTCTCTACAACGATCCTTCTGCACCCAAGTCTACAAAAACTGCTCTCTGTAACAGTCCTTCTGCACCCCAGTCTTCAAACTCTGCTTTCTGTAACTGTCTTCTGCATCTCAGTCTCCATCCTCTGCTCTATGCAACAGTTCTTCTTCACCCACGTCTCCAATGTCTGCTCTCTGAAAAAGTCCTTCTAAACCCTAGTCTCCAAACTCTGCATTCTGTAACAGTCCTTCTACACCCCATTCTCCATACTCTGCTCGTTCCAAGAATACTTCTGCACCGCAGTCTCCATCCTGTGCTCTCTGCAGCTTTCCTTTTGCACCCCAGTCTCCAGCATCTGCTCTCTGCAACAGTCCTTCTCCTCCCCAGTCTGCAAACTCTGCTCTCTGTAACAGTACTTCTGGATGCCTTCTCCAACCTCTACTCTCTGCTACAGTCCTTCTACACCCCAGTCTCCACCCTCTGCTCTAAGCAGAAGTTTTTCTGCACCCCAGTCTTCAACCTCTTCTCTCTGTAACTATCCTTCTCACCTCTATCTCCAAACTCTACTCTTTGTAACAGTGCTTCAGCACCTCAATCTCCAAACTCTGCTCTCTGTAAGATCCTTCTGCACCCCAGTTTTTAAACTCTGCTCTGTAACAAGCCTTCTGCACCCCAGTCTCCAACCTCTGCTCTCTGTATCAGTCCATCTGCACCCCAGTCTCCAAACTCTGCTCTCTGCAACGATCCTTCTGCACCCCAGTCTCCAACATTTGCTCGCTGCAACAGTCCTTGTGCAACCCAGTCTCCAACATCTGCTCTCTGAAACAGTTCTTCTGTACCTGAGTCTGAAAAATCTTCTCTCTGCAACAATCCCTCTGTACCCCTGTCTCCAAACTCTGCTTTCTGTAACAGTCTTTCTGTACCTCTGTCTCCTAACTCTGCTCTTTGTAAGACCATTCTGAAACCCACTCTGCAAACTCTGCTCTCTGTAACAGTCCTTCTGCACCCCAGTCACCAACCTCTGCTCTCTGTAACAGTCCTTCTGCACCCCAGTCTCCAACCTCTTCTCTCTTTATCAGTCCTTCTGCACCCAAGTCTCCTTACTCTGCTCTCTGCAACATTTCTTCTGCACCCCAGTCTCCAACCTGTGATCTCTGTAACAGTCCTTCTGCACCCCTGTCTCCAATATGTGCTTTCTGCAACGATCCTTCTACCCAGTATCCAAACTCTGCTCTCAGTAAAAGACCTTTTGTATCGCAGTCTCCAACCTCTTCTCTTTGTAATGGTCCATCTGCTTCCCAATTGCCAAACTCTGTTTCTGTAACAGTCCTTCTGCACCCCAGTCTCCAAACTCTTCTCTCTGCAATGATCCTTCTGTACCTCAGTCTCCAACCTCTGCTCTCTGTAAAAGTCCTTCTGCACCTCAGTCTTCATCCTTTGCTCTCTGTAATGGTCCTTCTGCACCCCAGTCTCCAATCTCTGCTCTCTGTAACAATCCATCTGCACCTCAGTCTCCAACGTCTTTTCCTGTAAGAGTCCTTCTGTACCGCAGTCTCCAACCTCTTCTCTCTATAATGGTACTTCTGCACCCAAATTGCCAACCTCTGCTTTCTGAAACAGTCCTTCTGCACCTGAGACTCAAACCTCTGCTCTCTGTAACAGTCCTTCTAAGCCTCAGTCTGAAACCTCTGCTCTTTGCAACAATCCTTCTAAACCCCAGTCTCCAAACTGTGCTATCTGTAACAATCGTTCTGCACCCCAGTCTCGAACATCTGCTCTCTGTAACAGGTATTCTGCAACTCAGTCTCCAAAGTCTGCTCTCTGTAACAGGCCTTCTGTCCCAGTCTCCAACCTCTTCTCTCTGCAACGATTCTTCTGCAACTCAGTCTCCAACCTCTGCTCTCTGCAACAGTCCTTCTGCCCCAGTCTCAAACATCTGCTCTCTGTAAGATTTTTCTGCACCCTGTTCTTTAAACTTTGCTCTCTGTAACAGTCATTCTGAACCTCAGTCTCCAAACTCATCTCTCTGCAACGGCCCTTCTGCATCCCAGTATCCCACCTCTGTTTTCTGCAGCACTCCTTCTGCTCCCCAGGCTACAAACTCTGCTGTCTGTAATAGTCCTTCTGCACCCCAGTCTCCAAACTCTACTTTCCGTATCAGTTATTCTGCACCCCAGTCTAAAACCTCTGCTCTAAGTAACAGTCCTTCTGCACCTCAGTCTCCAAACTCTGCTCTCCCCAGCAGTCCTTCTGCACCCCAGTCTCCAACCTCTGTTCTGTGCAAAAGTTCTTCTACACACCAGTCTCCAACATCTTCCCTCTGCAACGATCCTTCTGCATCCCAGTCTCCAATGTCTGCTCTCTGCAACTGTCCTTCTACACAACAGTCTCCACCTTCCACTCTCTGCTACAGTCCTTCTGCACCTCAGTGTCCAACCTCTGTTCTCTTCAACATTTCTTCTACACCCCAGTCTCCAACCTGTGATCTCTGTAACTATCCTACTGCACCCCGGTCTCCAACCTCTGCTCTCTGCAACGATCCTTCTGCACCCCAGTCACCAATTTCTGTTCTGTGCAACAGTCCTTCTGTCCCCAGTCTCCAGCCTCTGCTCTCTGTAACATCCTGCTGCACCCCAGTTTCCAACCTCTGCTCTAGGTGACATTCCTTCTGCACCCCATTCTCCACCCTCTGCTCTTTGTAACAGTACTTCTGTACCGCGGTCTCCAATCTCTGCTCATTGCAACATTTCTTCTGCATCCCAGTCTTCAAACTGTGCTCTCTGTAACTGTCTTTCTGACCCTAGTCTCCAACCTGTGTTCTCTGTAATGATCCTTCTGCACCTCAATCTCCAACCTCTGCTCTCTGCAACGAACCTTTTGCACCTCAGTTTCCAACCTCTGCTCTCGGCAACAGTCATTTTTCACCCAAGTCTCCAACATCTGCTCTCTGCTACAGTCATTCTCCACCCCAGTCTCCAAACCTTGTTCTCTGTAACAGTCCTTTTGTACTGCATTCTCCAACCTCTGCTCTCTGTAAGGGTACTTCTGCACTCGAGTCTCCAACCTCTGCTTTCTGTGTTAGTCCTTCTGCATCCCAGTCTCCAACCTCTGCGCTGGGTAACTGTCCTTCTGCACCTTAGTCTCCAACCTCTGCTCTCTGCTACAGTCTTTCTGGACCCCAATCTCCAACCTCTACTCTCTGCAACAGTCCGTGTACATCCAAGTCTTAAACCTCTGCTCTCTACAACAGTCCTTTTGCACCCCAGTCTCCAAACTCTGCTCTCTGTAACAATCCTTCTGCAGCTCTGTCTCCAACGTTTGCTCTCTTCAACGATCCTTCTGCACCCCAGTCTGAAACCTCTGCTAGCTTCAACAGTCCTTGTGAACCCCTGTCTCCAACATCTGCGCCCTTCAACAGTTCTTCTACACCCCAGTCTCCAACCTCTGCTTTCTGTATCACTCCTTCTTCAACACAGTTTTCAAACTCTGCTCTCTGTAACAGTCCTTCAGCACCTCACTCTGCAACCTCTGCTCTCTGCAACAATCCCTCTGCACCGCACCCTGGTCTTCAACCTCTGCTCTCTGCAACAATCCCTATGCACCCTAGTCTTCAAGCTCTGCTCTCTGTAACAGTCCTTCTGTACTGCAGTGTCCAATCTCTGCTCTCTGTAACAGTCCTTCTGCACCCGAGTCTCCAAACTCTGCATTATGTATCATTCATTCTGCACACCAGTCTCCAAACTCTGCTCTCTGTAACAGTCCTTCTGCACCTCAGACTCCAAACTCTTTTCTCTACAAAAGTACTTCTGTGCCCCTATCTTTAATCTCTGCTCTTTGCAACAGTCCTTCTGCACCTCAGTGTCCAAAATCTGCTCTCTGTAGGATCCTTCTAAACCCAGTCTCCGAACTCTGCTTTCTGCAATGGTCCTCTGCACTTCAGACTCCAACCTCTGTTCTCTCAAACAGTCCTTCTGCACCTCAGACTCCAACCTCTGTTCTCTGAAACAGTCCTTCTACACCCCAGTCTCTATAATCTGCTCGCACCCACGATCCTTCTACACCCAAGTCTCCAACATCTGCTCTCTGCAACAGTCCTTCTCCATCCCAGTCTCCAAACTCTGGTCCCTGCAACAGTCCATCAGCACCCCAGTCTCCAACTACTGCTTTCTGTATCAGTCCTTCTGCACCCCAGTCTCCAACCTCTCCTCTCTTAACAGTCCTTCTTCACCTCAGTCTCCAAACTCAGCTTTCTGCAACTGTCCTTCTGCACCCCAGTCTCCAACCTCTGCTCTCTACCATGATCCTTCTGCACCCTAGTCTCAAACCTCTGCTCGCTGCAACAGTCCTTCTGAACCCCAGTCTCCAACATCTGCTCTCTGCAACAGTTCTTCTGTACCACAGTCTTAAAACTCTGCTCTCTGAAATAATACTTCTGCACCCCGTTCTCCAACCTCTGCTCTCTTTAACAGTCCTTCCGTACCTAAGTCTCTAACCTCTGCTCTACGCAACAGTCCTTCTGCACCCCAGTCTCCAACGTCTGCTCTCTGCAATAGTAATTCTACACCCCAGTCTCCATACTCTGATAGCCCCAACGATCCTTCTGCACCCCAGTCTCTAACCTCTGGTCTCTACATCAGTTCTTTTGCACCCCAGTCTCCAAACTCTGCTCTCAGTAACAGTCCTTCTGTACCGCAGTTTCCAACCACTGTTCTCTGTAAGGGTCCTTATGCACCCCAGTATCCAACGTCTACTTTCTGTATCAGTCGTTTTGCACCACAGTCTCAAAACTCTGCCCTCTGTAACAGTCCTTCTGCAACTCAGTCTGCAACCTCTGCTTTCTGCAAAAGTCCTTCTGCATCCCAGTCTCCATCCTCTGCTCTCTGCAAAAGTCCTTTTGCACCCCAGTCTCAAACATTTGCTCTCTGCAACAGTACTTCTCCACCCCAGTCTCCAAACTCTGCTCTCTATAACAGTCCTTCTGTACTGCATTTTCCAACCTCTGCTCTGTGTAAGGGTACTTCTACACCCGAGTCTCCAACCTCTGCATTCTGTATCAGTCCTTCTGCACCCCAGTCTCTGAGCTGTGCTTGAAGTAACTGTCCCTCTGCACCTTAGTCTCCAACCTCTGCTCTCTGCTACAGTCCTTCTAGACCCCAGTATC
The DNA here is from genome assembly GCF_052094955.1 of Ictidomys tridecemlineatus. Classification (NCBI taxonomy): domain Eukaryota; kingdom Metazoa; phylum Chordata; class Mammalia; order Rodentia; family Sciuridae; genus Ictidomys; species Ictidomys tridecemlineatus. Next base: position 25,143 of record NW_027522155.1, on the reverse strand, counting down.
CAAACTCTGCTCTCTGTAACAATCCTTCTTCACCTCAGTCTCGAACCTCTGCTCTCTGCAGCGGTCCTTCTGCGCCTGAGTCTCCAACTTCTGCTCTTTATCAGTCCTGTACGCCTGTCTCCCACATCTGCTCTCTGATTCAGTTCTTCTTCACCTCAGTCTTCAACCTCTGCACTCTGTAACAGTCCTTCTGCACGCCAGTGTCCAACATCTGCTCTCTGCAACGATCCTTCTGCATCCCAGTCTCCAAACTCTGCTCTACGTAACAGTCTTTCTGCACCTCAGACTCCAAAGTCTGCTCTACGTAAGATCCTTCTGCAACCCAGTCTCCAAACTCTTCTCTCTGTAACAGCCCTTCTGCACTCCAGTCTCCAACCTCTGCTCTCTGTAACAGGCCTTCTGCACCCCAGTATCCAAACTCTGCTCTCTGTAAAAATCCTTCTGTGCCTCAGTATCCAACCTCTACTCTCTGTAACAGTCCTTCTGCACCTCATTCTCCAACATCTGCTCTTTGTAAGGTCCTTCTGCAACCCAGTCTCCAAACACTGCCCTCTGTAACAGTCCTTTTGCACGCCTTCTCCCAACTCTCCTCTCTGTAACAGGCCTTCTGCACCCCAGTCTTAAAAGTCTGTTCTCTATAACAATCCTTCTGCATCCCAGTCTCCAACCTCTGCACTCTGTAACAGTCCTGCTGCACCTCGTTCTACAATCTCTGCTCTCTGTAAGATCCTTATGCAACCTTGTCTAAAAACTCTGCTCTCTGTAACAGACCTTCTGCACCTCATTCTCAAAACTCTGTTCTTTGAACACTCATTCTGCACCCCAGTCGCCAAAATCTCTGCAACAGTCCTTAGGCACCTCAGTGTCCAAATTCTGCTCTCTGTAAGATCCTTCTGAAACCCAGTCTCCAACCTCTGCTTTCTGCAATGGTCCTTCTGCACCCCAGTCTTCAAACTCTGATCTCTACAATAGTTATTCTGCACCCCAGTCTAAAACATCTGCTCTCTGTAACAATCCTTCTTTACCACAGTCTCCAAACTCTTCTCTCTGTAATGGTCCTTCTGACTCCAGTCTTCAACCTCTGCTTTCTGTATCAGTCCTTCTGCACCCCAGTCTACAAACTCTGCTCTCTGTAACAGTTCTTCTGCACCTCATATCCAAACTCTGATATCTGAAACAGTCCTTATGCACCCCAGTCTCCAACCTCTGCTGTCTGCAAATTTCCTTCTGCATTCCAGTCTGCAACGTGTGCTCTGTGTAACAGTCCTTCTGCAGCCAAGTCTCCACCCCTGCTCTCTGCAATGATCCTTCTGCAACCCAGTCTCCAAACTCTATTCTCTATAACAGTCTTTCTCCACCTCAGGCTTCAAACTCTGCTTTATGATAGAGTCCTTCTGCACCCCAGTGTCCAACATCTGCTCTCTAAACAGTCCTTTTCCACCCCAGTCTCCAACATCTGCTCTCTGCAAAGTTTTTCTGCACCCCGGTGTCCAAACTCTGCTCTCTGCAACGATCCTTCTGCACCCCACTCTCCAACCTCTGCTCTCTGAAAGATCCTTCTGACCCCTTTTTCCAAACTCTGCTCTCTATAATATTCCTTCTCCACGCCAGTCTCACACCTCTCCTTTCTGCAAGGGTCCTGCTGCACCCAAGTCTCTAACCTCTGTACTCTGCAACACTCCTTCTTCTCCCCAGTCTCCAAACTCTGCTCTCTTTAACAGTCCTTCTATACTGCAGTCTCCAAACTATGCTCTCTGTAAAGGTACTTTTCCACGCCAGTTTCCAACATCTGCTTTCTTTCTCCGTCCTTCTGCACCTCAGTTTCCAACCTCTGCTCTTTCCAAAGTACTTTTGCACCCCATTCTACAACTTCTGCTCTCTGCAACAGTCCTTCTGAACAACAGTATCCAACATCTGCTCTCTGAAAAAAGTCCTTGTGTACCCTAGTCTCCAACCTCTGCTCTCTGGAACAGTCCTTCTGTACTGCACTCTCAAACTTCTGATCTCTGCAACGAACCTTCTGCACCCCAGTCTTTAACATCTTCTCTCTACAAAAGTCCTTCTGCACCTCAGTCTGAAAATTTTGCTCTCTGCAACAATCTTTCTGCAACCAAGACTTAAACATCTGCTCGCTGTAACACTCCTTCTGCACCTCAGTCTCCAAACTCTGCTCTATGTAAGATCCTTCTGCAACACAGTCTCCAAAATTTGCTCCCTGTAACAGTCCTTCTGCACCTCAGTCTCCAAACTCTGCCCTTTGTAACACTCCATCTACATTTCAGTCTGAAACCTCTTCTCTCTGCAGGATCCTTCTGAACCCCAGTTTCCAACCACTGCTCTCTGTAACAGTCCTCCTTCACCTCAGTCTCCAAAATCTGCTCTCTGTAAGATCCTTTTGCCACTCAGTCTCCTAACTCTGCTCTCTATAACAGTCCTTCTGCACGCCAGTCATCAACCTCTGCTCTCTTTATCAGGCCTTCTGCACCCCAGTCTCCTAACTCTGCTCTCTGTAACAGGCCTTCTGCACCCCAGTCTCCAAACTCTTCTCTCTGCAACGATCATTCTACACCTCAGTCTCCAACATCTGCTCTCTGTAAGATCCTTCTGCAACCCAGTCTCCCAACTCTGCCCTCTCTAACAGTCCTTCTGCACACATTCTCCCAACTCTCCTCTCTGTAACAGGCCTTTTGCACCCAGTCTACAAAGTCTGTTCTCTATAAGAAGCCTTCTACAAACCATTCTCAAACCTCTGCTCTCTGCAACAGTCCTTCTGCACCCCAGTCTCCATCCTGTGGTCTCCGCAACAGTCCTTCTGCACCTCAGTCTTAAAACGCTGTTCTCCGCTATGATCCTTTTCCACCTCAGTCTCCAACCTCTACTCTCTGTAACAGTCCTTCTGCACCTGGGTCCCCAACATCTGCTCTCTGTTAGATCCTTCTTCAACCTAGTCTCCAAACTCTGTGATCTGTAACAGTCATTCCAGAGCCCTTCTCCACACTCTGCTCTCTGTAACAGGCCTTCTGCACCCCAGTCTCCAACCTCTGCTCTCTACAACAGTTCTTCTTCACCCTAGTTTCCAACATCTGCTCTCTGCAACGGACCTTCTGCACCCCTTTCTTCAACCTCTGCTCCGTGTAACTGTCCTTCTGCGCACCAGTCTCCAACCTCTGCTCTCTGTACCAATAGTTCTGCACCCCAGTCTCCAACCTCTGCTCTCCGTAACAGTCCTTCTTCAACATATTCTCCAACCTCTGCTCTCTGTTACAGTCTTTCTATACCGAAGTCTCCAACCTCTGCTCTCTGTAACAGTCCCTCTGTACCCCAATTTCCAACCTCTGCTTTCTGTAACAGTCCTTCTGCACCTCAGTCACCAAACTCTGCTCTCTGTAATAGTCCCGATGCACCTCAGTCTCCAACATCAGCTCTCTGAAACGGTCCTTATGCACTCTATTCTCCAAACTCTATTTTCTGCTAGAGTACTTCAGAATGTCAGTCTCCAACCTCTGCTCTCTGCAAAAATCCTTCTGCAGCCCAGTCTCCAACCATTGCTCTCGGTAACATTTCTTCTGCACCTCAGTCTCCAAACTCTGCTCTATGTAAGATCCTTCTGCCACCCAGTCTTCAAACGCTGCTCTCTGAAACAGTCCATCTGCACCCAGTATCCAACCTATTCTCTGTGCACCAGTTCGTCTGCACCCACCTCTCCAGTCTCTGCTCTCTGTAAGATCCTTCTGTACCCCAATCTCCAAACTCTGATCTCTGTAACAGTTCTTTTTCACCCCAGGCTCCAAACTCTGCTCCCTGCAACAATCCTTCTGCACCCCAGTCTCAAACTTCTGCTCTATGCAACAGTTCTTCTTCACCCAAGTCTTTAATATCTACTCTCTGAAACAGTCCTTCTGCATCCCATTCTCACACCTCTGCTCTCTGCAGCACTTCTTCTGTACCCTGGTCTCCACCCTCTGCTCTCTGTAACAGTCCTTCTGTACTGCAGTCTCCGACCTCTGCTCTCTATAAGGTTCATTCTGGAACCAAGTCTCCAACCTCTGCTTTATGTATCAATCATTCTGCACCCCAGTCTGCAAACTCTGCTCTCTGTAACAGTCCTTCTACACTCCAGTCTTCAACCTTTGCTCTGTTTAACAGTCCTTCTGCAACCCAGATTCCAATCGCTGCTCTCTGCTACGATCCTTCTGCATCCCAGTCTCTAAAATCGGCTCTATGCCATAGTCCTTCTGCACCCCAGTCTCCAATCTCTGCTCTCCGGAACAGTCCTTCTGCACCCCAGTCTCCAACCTCTACTCTCTGTAACCGTCCTTCTGCACCCCAGTCTCCAAACTCTGCTCTCTGTAACAGTCCTTCTGAACCTCAGTCTTCAAACTCTGATCTCTGCAAAAGTCCTTCTGCACCCCATTCTCCAACCTCCTCTCTCTTCAACAGTCCTTTGCACCTCAGTCTCCAACATCTGCTCTCAGCAACAGTCCTTCTAACTCCAGTCTCCAAACTCTGCTCTCTGCAACGATCCTTCTGGACCCCAGGCTCCAAAGTTTTTCTGCAACAGTCCTTCTGCACCAGTCCTTCTGCACCACAGTCTCTAACGTCCTTCTGCAACAGTCCTTCTGCACCATAGTCTCAAACTTCTGCTCTCTCTAAGATCTTTCTGCATGCCAGTTTCCAAAATTGGCTCTCTCTAACATTCCTTCTCCAACGCAGTCTGTAACCTCTGCTTTTTTCGAAGGTCTTGTGGCAACCCAGGCTCCAACCTCTGTCCTCTGTAACAGTCCTTTTTCTCCCCAGTCTCCAATATATGCTCTCTGTAACAGTCCTTCTGTACCGAAGTCTCCAACCTCTGCTCTCTGTAATGGTCCTTCTGAAACCCAGTCTTTAACCTCTGCTTTCTGCAAGTGTCCTGCGGCACCCCAGTCTCCAACCTCTGTCCTCTGCAACAGTCTTTCTTCTCCCCAATCTCCAACATATGCTCTCTGTAACAGTCCTTCTGAAACGCAGTCTCCACCCTCTGCTCTCCTTAAAGGTCCTTCTGCAACCCAGTCTCCAAACTCTGCTTTCTGTATCAGTCCTTCAAAAGCCCAGTATCAAACCTCTGTTCTCTGTATATATACTTCTGCACCTCAGTCTCCAATCTGTTCTCTCTGTAACATTTCTTCTGCACCCCAGTCTTCAACCTCTGCTCTCTGTAACTGTTTTTCTATACCGCAGTCTCCAAATCCTGGTCTCTGTAACAGTCCTTTTACACCCCAATTTCCAACCTCTGCTTACTGTAACAGACATTCTGCACCTCAGTCTACAATCTCTGCTCTCTGTAACAGTTTTTCTACACCTAAGTCTCCAACCTCTGCTCTCTGTAACAGTCTTTCTGCACCTCAGTCTCCAACTTCTGCTCTCTGTAAGATCCTTCAGGAACCCAGTCTCCTACCACTACTCCCTGTAACAGTCCTCCTCACCTCAGTCTCCAACCTCTGCTCTCTGTAAGATCCTTTAGTAACCCAGTCTCTAAACTCTGCTCTCTATAACAGTCCTTCTGCACCCCAGTCTCCAACCTCTCCTCTCTGTCACAGCCATTCTGCACGCCAGTCTCCAAACTCTGCTCTCTGTAGCAGGCCTTCTGCACCCCAGTCTCCAAACTCAGCTCTCTGTAAAGATCCTTCTGCACACCAGTCTCCAACCTCTGCTCTCTACAATGATCCTACTGTACGCCAGTCTCCAACCTCTGCTCTCTGCAACAGTCCTCTTGAACAACAGTCTCCAAACTCTGCTCTCTGTAAGATCCATCTAAATCCCAGTCTCAAACTCTACTCTCTGTAACAGTCCTTCTGCACCTCAGTCTCCAAACTCTGCTCTCTGTAACAGTTTCACTGCACCTCATTCTCCAACCTCTGCTTTTTATAACAGTCTTTCTGAACCCCACTTTCCAACCTCTGCTCTCTGCAACAGTCCGTCTGCACCCCAGTCTCCAACATCTGCTCTCTGCAGAAGTTTTTCTAGACCCCAGTCTCTAATTCTGCTTTCTGCAAGAATCTTTCTGGACCCCAGTCTCCAACGTCTGCTCTCTGCAAGAGTCCTTCTCGACCACAGTCTCCAACCTCTGCTCTCTTTAACAATCCGTCTGCACCCCTGTCTGCAATCTCTGCTCTTTGTAGGATCCTTCTGCAACCCAGTTTGAAACTCTGCTCTCTGTGACAGTTCTTCTGCCCACCGGTCTCCAAACTCTTCTCTCTGCAACGATCCTTCTTCACCAAAGTCTCCAACCACTGCTCTCTGCAACAGTCCTTCTGCAACCCAGTCTCCAATATCTGCTCTCTGCAAAAGTCCTTTTGCACCTCACTCTTAAAAGTCTGCTCACTGCAACGACTCTTCTGCACCACAGTCTCCTGCTTCTGCTCTCTGTAACAGTCCTTCTGCACCTCATTCTCCCAACTTTGCTCTTTGTAAGAACCTTCTACAACCCAGTCTTTAAACTCTGCACTCTGTAACAGTCCTTCTGCACAACAGTCTCCAAACTCTGCTCTCTGTAACATGACTTCTGCCACCCAGTCTAAAAACTATGCTATCTGTAACAGGCCTTCTGCACCCCAGTCTCCAACCTCTGCTCTCTGCAACGATTCTTCTCCAACCCAGTCTCCAGAATCTGCTCTCTGCAACAGTCCTTTTGCACCCCAGTCTCAAAACTCTGCTCTCTGTAACAGTCCTTCTGCACCCCAGTCTCCAAACACTGCTCTTTGTAATAGTCCTTCTGCAGCTCAGTCTCCAAACTCTGCTCTGTGTAACAGTCCTTCTGCACCCCAGTCTCTAAAATATGAACTCTGCCACAGTCCTTCTGCACCCCAGTCTTCAACGTCTGCTCTCTAGAACAGTCCTTCTGCACCCCAGTCTCAAAACTCTGCTCTTTGCAACGATCCTTCTGGACCCCAGTCTCCAACCTCTGCTTTTTGTATCGTCTTTCGCAACCCCAGTCTCCAACCTCTGTTCTCTATATCTATTCTTCTGCACCTCAGTCTCCAACCTGTGCTCTATGTAAGAGTCCTTCTGCAGCCCAGTCTCCAAACTCTTCTCTCGGTAACAGTCTTATACCACAGTCTCTATACTCTGCTCTCTGTAACGGTCCTTCTGCATCCCAATTTCCAAACTCTGCTTCCTATAACAGTCCTTCTGCTACTGAGTCTCCAATCTCTGCTCTCTGTAACCGTCCTTCTACAACTCAGTCTCCAACCTCTGCTCTCTGTAACAGTCCTTCTGCACCTCAGTCTCCAACCTCTGCTCTTTGTAAGATCCTTCAACAACCCAGTCTCCAAACTCTGCTCCCTACAACAGTCTTTCTGCACCCGAGTTTCCAACCTCTCCTCTCTGTAATAGGCCTTCTGCACACCAGTCTCTAAACTCTGCTCTCTGAAGCAGGCCTTCTGCACCTCAGTCTCTAACCTCTGCTCTCTGCAACAATCCTACTGCACCCAAGTCTCCAAACTCTGCTCTCTGCAATGATCCTACTTCACCCCAGTCTCCAACCTCTCATCTCCGCAACAGTCCTCTGCACCCAGTCTCCAACCTCTGCTCTCTTCAACAGTCCTTCTGCACCCCAGTCTCCAAACTCTGCTCTCTGCAACGATACTTCCGGACCCTAATCTCCAACCTCTAATCTCTGCAACAGTTTTTCTGCACCACAGTCTCCAACCTCTGCTTTTTGTAAGATCTTTGTGCACTTCAGTTTACAAAATCTGCTCTCTCAGACATTTCTTCACCATCGCAGTCTCCAACCTTTGCTTTCTGCGTGGGTGCGGCATCCCAGTCTCCAACTTCTGTCCTCTGTAACAGTCCATCTGAACCCCAGAATCCAACCTCTGCTCTTTGTAACATTCCTTCTGTAGCGCAGTCTTAAAACTCTGCTCTCCGGAACTGTCCTTCTGCACCCCATTCTCCAAAATCTGATTTCTGTATCAGTCCTTCTGAACCGCAGTCTCAAAACTCTGCTCTCTGTAACTATCCTTCTGCACCTCAGTCTCCAACCTGTGCTCTCTGTTACATTCCATCTGCACCCCAGTATCCAACCTCTGCTTTCTGTAAGGGCTTTTCTATACCACAGTCTCCAAACTCTGGTTTCTTTAACGTTCCTTCTGCACCCCAATTTCCATCCTCTGCTTTCTGTAACAGTCCTTCTGCACCTCAGTCTCCAAACTCTGCTCTCTGTAACAGTCCTTCTACACCTCAGTCTCCAACCTCTGCTCTCTGTAACAGTCCTTCTGCACCTCAGTCTGACACCTCTGTTCTCTGCAGGATCCTTCTACACCCCAGTCTCCAAACACTGCTCTCTGTAACAGTACACCTGAACGTCAGTCTTCAACCTCTGCTCTCTGTAAGATCCTTCAGCAACCCAGTATCCAAACTCTGCTCTCTAAAACAGTCTTTCTGCAACCCAGTTTCCAAACTCTCCTCTGTTTTACAGGCCTTCTGCACGTCAGTCTTCAAACTCTGCTCTCTGTAGCAGGCCTTCTGCACCACAGTCTCCAACCTCTGCTCTCTGCAACGATCCTTCTGCACCCCAGTCTCCAAACTCTGCTCTCTGCAATGGTCCTACTGCACCTTAGTCTCCAACCTCTGATCTCTGCAAGAGTCTTTCTGCACCTCAGTGTCCAAATTCTGCTCTCTGTAACATCCTTTTGCACCCCTGTATCAAACCTCTGCACTCTTTAATAGTCCTTCTGCACCTGAGTTTCCAAACTCTGCTCTTTGTAACAGAACTTCCGCACCTCATTCTCCAACATCTGCTCTCTGCAGCATTCCTTCTGCACCCCAGTCTCAAACCTCTGCTCTCTATAACAGTCCTTCTGCAATCTAGTTACAAATATCTGCTCTCTGCAACAGTGCTTCTGCACCCCAGTCTCCAACATCTGCTCTCTGCAACAGATCTTCTGCACCTCAGTCTGAAAATTCTGCTCTCTGCAACGACCCTTCTGCACCCCAGTGTCCTACATCTGCTCTCTATAACAGTCCTTCTGTAACTCAGTCTCCCAACGCTGCTCTCTGTAAGATCCTTCTGAAACCCAGTCTTTAAACTCTGCACTCTGTAACAGTCCTTCGGCACAACAGTCTCCAAACTCTGCTCTCTGTAACAGGCTTTCTCCACCCCAGTCTCCAACCTTTTCTCTCTACAACGATTCTTCTCCACCCAAGTCTCCAACATCTGCTCTGTGCAACAGACTTTTTGCACCCCAGTCTCCAAATTTTGCTCTTTGTAAGATTCATCTGAACGCCAGTTTCCAACCTCTGCTCTCTGTAACAGTCCTTCTGCACCCCAGTCTCCTAACTCTGCTCTCGGTAACAGTCCTTCTGCACCTCAGTCTCCAAACTCTGCTCTGTGTAACAGTCATTCTGCACCCCAGTATCTAAAATCTGCTCTCTGCAACAGTCCTTCTGCAGCCCATTCTCCAAACTCCGCTCTCTGCAACGATTTTTCTGGACACTTGTCTCCAATGTCTGCTCTCTGCAACAGTCTTTCTGCATCTCACTCTCCAAACTCTCTCTCTGTAAGATCCTTCTGCACTCCAGTTTCCACACTATGCTCTCTGTAAGATTCTTTCGTAACCCCAGTCTCATACCACTATCCTCTGCAAAAGTTTTTCTGCTCCCCAGTTTCCGAGATCTACTCTCTGTAACAGTCCTTCTGTACCACAGTCTCCAACCTCTGCTCTTTGTAACGGTCCTTCTACACCCCAGTCACCAAACTCTGCTTTCTGTATCAGTCTGTCTGAACCCCAGTCTCCAACCTCTGTTCTCTGTATCTATCTTTCTGCACCTCAGTCTCCAACCTGTGCTCTATGTAAGAGTCCCTCAGCAACCAAGTCTCCAACCTCTTATCTCGGTAACAGTCCTATACCGCAGTCTCCAAACTCTGCTCTCTGTAACGGTCCTTCTGCACCCAAATTTTAAAACTCTGCTCTCTGTAAAAGTCCTCCTTAAACTCAGTCTCCAACCTCTGCTCTCTGTAACAATCCTTCTGCACCTCAGTCTCCAAACACTGCTCTCTGTAACACTCCAGCTTCAACTCAGTCTCCAAACTCTGCTCTTTGTAAGATCCTTCTGCAACCAAGTCTCCAAATACTGCTCTCTATAACAGTTCTTCTGCACCTCAATCTCCAACTTGTGCTCTATCTAAGTGTCCTTTTGCACCCCAGTCTCCAACGTCTGCTCTCTGCAACAGTCCTTCTGCACCCCAGTCTGCAATCTCTGCTCTCTGCAACAGTTCTTCTGCACCCCAGTCTCCAATATCTGCTCTCTGCAACAGTCCTTCTCCACCTCAGTCTCCAATCTCTGTTTTCTGCAACAGTCCTTCTGCACCCAGGTCATTAACGTCTGCTTTCTGTATCAGTCATTGTGCACCCCAGTCTCTAACGTCTTCTCTCTGTAACAGTCCTTCTGCACCTCAGTCTCTAACCTCTACTCTCTGCAGCAGTTCTTCTCCACCCCAGTTTCCAACCTCTGCTCTTGGCATCAGTCCTTCTGGAAGCCATTTTCCAACTGCTACTCTCTGCAACAGTCCTTGAACACCCCAGTCTTTCACAACTGCTCTCTGTAACAGTCCTTCTGCACCTCAGTCTGAAAACTCTGCTCTCTGCAATGATCCTTCTGCACCTCAGTCTCTAACTTCTGCTCTCTGGAACAGTCCTTCTGCACCCCAGTCTCCAACCTCTGTTCTAAGCAAAAGCCTTTGTACACCCCAGGCTCCAAACTCTGCTCTCTGTAACAGTCCTTCTGTACTGCAGTCTCCAACCTCTGCTGTCTGTAATGGTCCTTCTGCACCCGAGACTCCAAACTCTACTTTCTATATCAGTTATTCTGCACCCAAGTCTCCAAACTCTGCTCTCTGTAACAGTCCTTCTTCACCTCAGTCTCCAACCTTTGCTCTCTGCAACAGTCCTTCTGCACCCCAGTCTCCAACCTATTCTCTCTGCAACAGTCCTTCTACACCCCAGTCTCCAAACTCTGCTCTCTGCAACGATCTTTCTGCACCCCAGTCTTCAACCTCTGCTCTCTGCTAGAGTCCTTCTTCACCCCAGTCTCCAAACAGTGCTCTCTGCAACTGTCCTGCTGCACCCCAGTTTCCAACCTCTGCTCTCTGTAGCGATCTTTCTGCACCTCAGTTTTCAACCTCTGCTCTCTGCATCGATCCTTCTTCACCACAGTCTTCAAACTCTGCTCTCTGCAACACTCCTTCTGCTCCCCAGTCTCCAAGCTCTGCTCTCTGTAACTGTCTTTCTGCACATCAGTGTCCAAACTCTGCTCTCTTTAAAAATTCATCTTCACGTACGTCTCCAAACTCTTTTCCCTGTAAGAGACCTTCTACACCCCAGTCTCCAACCTCTGCTCTCTGTAACAGTTCTTCTGAACCCCAATCTCCAAACTCTGCACTCTGTAAAACTCCTTCTACATTCGAGTCTCCATACTCTGCTCTCTGTAAGAATACTTTTGCTGCCAAATCTCCAACCTCTCCTCTCTGTAAAACTCTTACTCCACCTCAGTCTCGAAGTTCTTCAATCTGTAAAGGTCCTTCTGCATTTCAGTTTCCAACCTCTGCTCTCTGTAACTGTCCTTCTGCACCCCAGTCTCCAACATCCGTTCTCTGCAATGATCCTTCTTCTCCACAGGTTCCAACCTCTGCTCTCTGCAACGGTTTTTTGCACCCCAGTTTCCAAACTCTGCTCTTTGTAACAGTCCTTCTGCACCCCAGTCTCCAAACTCTGCTCTCTGCAACAGTCCTTCTGCATTCCAGTCTCCAACTTCTGCTCTCTGCAACAGTCCTTCTGCAGCCCAGTGTCCAAACTCTGCTCTCTGCAACACTCCTTCTGCACCCCAGTCTCCAAACTCTGCTATCTGTAAGATCTTTCTGCACTCCAGTTTCCAAACTCTGCTCTCTGTAACATTTCTTCTCCACTCCAGTCTTGATCATCTGCTTTCAGCAAGTGTCCTGCGGCACCCCAGTCTCCAACGTCTGTCCTCTGCAACAGTACTTCTACCCCGAGTTTCCAACATTTGCTGTCTGTAACAGTCCTTCTGTACCTCAGTCACCAACCTCTGCTCTCTGTAACGGTCCTTCTGCACCCAGTCTCCAAACTCTGCTTTCTATATCAGTCTTTCTGAACCCCAGTTTCAAACCTGTGCTCTACGTGTCGATCCTTCTGCAACTCAGTCTCTAACCTGTGCTGTGTAACATTCCTTCTGCACCCCAGTCTCCAACCTCGGCTCTCTGTAACAGTTTTTATATACCGCAATCTTCAAACTCTGGTCTCTGTAACAATCCTTCTGCACCCCAATTTTCAACCTCTTCTTTCTGTAACAGTCCAATTGAACCTCCGTCTTCAAATTCTGCTCTCTGTAAGATCATTCTGTGACCCTGTATTTAACCTCTGTTCTCTGTAACTGTTCTTCTGGACCGAGTCTCCAAAATCTGCTCTCTGTAACACGACTTCTGCACCTCAGTCTCCAACCTATAGTCTCTGCAACAGTTTTTCTGCACCCCCAGTCTCCAAACTCTGCTCTCTACAACAGTCCTTCTGCACCTCAGTCTCCAACCTCTGCTCTCTGCAACGGTCATTATGCACCCCAGTCTCCACCATCTGTTTTCAGAAACAGTCCGTCTTCACCTCAGTCTCCAACCTTCACTCTCCGAAACAGTCCTTCTGCTTTCAGTCTCAAACATATGCTCTCTGTAACAGTCCTTCTCCACCCCAGTCTCCAACCTCTGCTCTCTGTAGCAGTCCTTCTGTACTGCTGTCTCCAACCTTTGCTCTCTGTAACTCTCATTGTGCACACCAGTCTCCAAACTGTGCTTTTTGTATCAGTCCTTCTGCACCCCAGTCTCCAACCTCTGCTCTCTGTTATAGTCCTTCTACACCTCAGTCTCAAAACTCTGCTCTCTGCAACAGTCCTTCTGCACCTCAGTCTCCAACTTCTGCTCTCTGTAACAGGCCTTCTTCAACCCATCCCCAACCTCTTCTCTGTGTAACGATTTTTCTCCACCCCGTCTCCAAACTCTGCTCTCTGTAACAGTCCTTCTGCACCCCAGTCTCCAAACGCTGCTGTCTGTAAGGGTCCTTCTCCACCCCAGTCTCCAAACTCTGCTTTCTATATCAGTTTTTCTGCACCACAGTCTCCAACCTGTGCTCTCTGCAAAATTTTTTCTGCACCCCAGTATCCAAATTGTGCTTTTTTTAACAGTCTTTCTGCACCCCAGTCTCCAACCTCTGGTCTCTGTAACGATCCTTCTGCAACACAGTCTCCACCTCTGCTCTCTGCAATGATCCTTTTGTACCTCAGTCTCCAAACTCTGCGCTCTCTAACAGTCCTGCTTCATCTCAATCTCCAAACTCTGCACTCGGTAAGATCCTTGTAAAACCCAGTCTCCAAACTCTGATTTCTGGATCAGTCCTTCTGCACCCCAGTCTCTAACCTCTGCACTCTCCAATGATCCTTCTGCACCCCAGTCTCCATCCTCTGGTCTCTGTAACAGTCTTCTGTACTGCAGTCTTCAAACTCTGCATTTTGTAACCGTCTTTCTGCACCCAAGTCTTCAACCTGTTCTCTCTGCAATGAATCTTCTGCAACCCAGTCTTTAACGTCTTCTCTCTGCAACAGTCCTCCCGCACCCCAGTCTCCAAACTCTGCTCTCTGTAAGATCCTTCTGCACCTCATTTTCCAAATCTGCTCTCTGTAACATTCCTTCTCCACCACAGTCTCCCACCTCTGCTCTTTTCAACGGTCCTTCTGCACCCCAGTCTCCAACCTCTGTTCTCTGAGGCAGTCCATCTGAATCCAAGTCTCCAACCTCTGTTATCTGCAACAGTCGTTCTGCACTCCATTCTCCAACCTCTGCTCTCTGCAACAGTCCTTCTGTACACTAGTCTCCAATCTCTACTCTCTGTAACAGTCCTTATGTACTGCAGTCTCCAACCTCTGCTCTCTGTAATGGTCCTTATGCACCCCAGTTTCCAAAGTCTCCTTTCTGTATCAGTCCTTCCTCACCCCAGTCTCATAACTCTACTCTCTGAAACAGTCCTTCTGCACATCAGTCTCCAAACTCTGCTCTCTGCAACACTCCTTCTTCATCCCAGTCCCTAACCTCTGCTTTCTGCAACAGTCCTTTTATACCCCAGTCTCCAACATCTGCTCTCTGCAACAGTTTTTCTACAACTCTGTCTCTAAAATCTACTGTCTGTAACTGTCCTTCTGCACCTCAGTCTCCAACCTATGTTTTCTGCAATAGTCCTTCTGCACCCCAGTGTGTAACCTCTGCTCTCTGTAAAAGTCCTTCTGTACTAAAGTCTCCAACTTCTGCTCTCTGTAACAGTCCTTCTGCACCACAGTCTCCAAACTCTGCTTTCTATATCAGTCCTTCTGCACCCCAGTCTCCAAACTCTGCTCTCTGTAACAGTCCTTCTGAACCTCATCTCCAACCTCTTCTCTCTGCAACAGTTCTTCTGCACCTCAGCTTCAACCTCTTCTCTCTACAACAGTCCTTTTGCACCCAAGTCTCCAATCTCTGCTCTCTGTAAGATCCATCTGCACCCCAGTCTCCAACCTCTGCTCTCTGTAACAGTTCTTCAGCACCTCAGTCTCCAACCTCTTATCTCTGTAACAATCCTTCTTCATATCAGTCTCCAAATGCTGCACTCAGCAACGGTCCTTGTGCACCTAAGTCTCCACACTCCGTTCTCTGCAACAGTTTTTTTCGCACCCCAGTCTCAAACCTCTGCATTCTGCAATAGTCCTTCTGCACCCCAGTCTCCAATCTCTACTCTCTGTAACAATTCTTCTGCACCTCAGTCTCCAACCTCTGCTTTCTGCAATGGTCCTTCTGCACACCTGTCTCCAAACTCTGTTGTCTCCAACAGTCCTTCTTAATCTCAATCTTCTGCACCCCAATGTCCAACCTCTACTCTCTGCAAAAGTCCTTCTGCCCCCCAGTCTCCAACCTACTCTCTACAACAGTCCTTCTGCACCCCAGTCTCCAACATCAGATCTCTGCAACAGTCCTTCTCCACCCCAGTCTCCAATCTCTGCTCTCTGTTACAGTTCCTCTGTACTGCAATTTCCAAACTCTTCTCTCTGTAACTGTCTTATGAACCCCAGTCTCCAACCACTGCTTTTTCTATCAGTCCTTCTGCACTGAAGTCTCCAACCTCTGCTCTCTGTAACAGGCCATCTGCACCTCAGTCTCCAAATTCTGCTCTCTGCAAAGGTCCTTTGGCACCCCAATTCCCAACCTGTGCTCGCTGCAACAGTCCTTTTACACCCAATTCTCAAACCTCTGCACTCCGCAACAGTCCTTCTGCACCTCAGTCTCCAACATCTGCTCTCTGCAATGGTCTTTTTGCACCTTAGTATTCAACATCTATCTCTATAACAGTCCTTCTGCACCTCAGTCTCCATCCTCTGCTCTATGTAACAAGCCTTCTGCACCCAAGTCTCTAAACTCTGCTCTCTTTAACAGTCCTTCTTCACCCCAATCTCCAACCTCTGCTCTCTGGAGCAGTCCTTCTGCACCTCAGCATCTCCAAACTCTGCTCTTTGTAAGATCCTTCTACACCCCAGTCTTCAAACTCTGCTCTCAGTATCAGTCCTGCACCTTAGTCTCCAAACATGCTCTCTGTAACAGTTTTTCTGGACCACAGTCTTTAACAACTGCTCTCTGAAACAGTCTTTCTGCACCCCAGTCTCCAACCTCTGCTTTCTAGAACAGTCCTTCTATACCCGAGTCTCCATAATCTACTCTCTGCAACAATCCTTCTTCACCCCAGTCTCCAAAGTCTGCTCTCTGCAACAAAATTTCTGCACCCCAGTCTCCAAATTTTCCTCTCTGTAAGATCCTTGTGCACCTCTCAAACCTCCGCTATCAGTATCAGTCCTGCACCCCAATCTCCAAACACTGGTCTCTGTAACAATTTTTCTGCACATCAGTCTTCAACAACTGCTCTCTGAAAGAGTCCTTCTGCACCACAGTCTCCAACCTCTGCTCTCTAGAACAGTCCTTCTATACCCCAGTTTCCAGAATCTACTCTCTGCAATGATCCTTTTTCACCCCAGTCTCCAACGTCTGCTCTCTGCAAAATTCCTCCTGCACTCCAGTCTCCAAACTTTCCTCTCTGTAAGATCCTTCTGCACCCAGTTTTCAAATGCTGCTCTCTGTAACATTCCTTCTGCACCCCAGTCTCCAACCTTTACTCTACAACAGTTCTTCTGTACTGCAGTCTTCAACCTCTGTTCTCCATAAGGGTCCTTCTGAACCCCAGTCTCCAACCTCTGCTTTCTGTATCAGTCTTTCTCCACCACAGTCTCCAAACTCTTCTCTCTGTAACAGTCCTTTTGCACCTCACTCTGCAACCTCTGCTCTCTGCAGCAGTCCTTCTGCAACCCAGTCTTCAGCCTCTTCTCTCTGCAAGAGTCCTTTCTCACCCCAGTCTCCAAAATATGCTCTGTGTACCAGTCTTTTTCCACTGCAGTCTCCAACCTCTGCTCTCGGTAACAGTACTTCTGTACTTCAGTCTCCAAACTCTGCTCACTGTAATGGTCATTCTGCACCTCAGTTTCCAAACTCTCCTTTCTGTATCAGTCCTTCTGCACCCCGGTCTTGAAACTCTGCTCTCTGTAACAGTCCTTCTGCACCTCAGACACCAACCTCTACTCTCTGCAACAGTACTTCTGCGCCCCAATCTCCAACCTCTGCTTTCTGCAATGGTCCTTCTGCACCCCAGTCTCCAACCTCTGTTCTTTACAACACTTATTCTGCACCCCAGTCTCCAACCTCTGCTCTCTGTAACAGTCCTTCTGTACCGCAGTCTCCAACCTCTGTTCTCTGTAAGGGTCCTTCTGAAGCCCAGTCTCCAACCTCTGCTTTCTGTATCACTTCTTCTGCCCCACATTCTCCAAACTCTGCTCTCTATAACAGTCCTTCTATACCTCAGTCTGCAACCTCTGCTCTCTGCAATACTCATTTTTCACCCCAGTCTGCAATCTCTGCTCTCTGCAACAGTTCTTCTTCACCCCAGTCTCCAATATCTGCTCTCTGCAACAATCATTTGGCACCCCAGACTCCAACCACTGCTCTCTGTAAAAGACATTCTGTACTGCAGTCCAAACTCTGCTCTCTGTAACCTTCTTTCTTCACCACAAACTCCAATCTCTGCTTTTTCTATCAGTCCTTCTGCACCTTAGTCTCTAAACTCTGCTCTCTGTAAGAGTCCTACTGCACATCAGTCTCCAACCTCTTCTCTCTGTAAGATCCTACTGCACCCCAGTATACAAACTCTGCTCTCTGTATTATGACTTCTCTACCCCAGTCTCCAACTTATGCTTTTTGCAATGGTCGAGCTGCACCCCAGTCTCAAACCTCTGTCCTCTGCAACAGTTTTTCTGCTCCCCAGTCTCCAACCTCTGCTCTCTGTAACAGTCCTTTTGTACCGCAGTCTCAAAACTCTGCTTTCTGTAAGATTCTTCTGAAAACCAGTCTCCAAACTCTGCTTTCTGTAACAGTACTTCTGAACCCAGACTCCAAACTCTGCTCTCTGTAACAGTCCTTCTGCACCCAACTCTCCAACCTATGCTCTCTGTATCAGTCCTTCAGCATCCCCAGTGTCCACCCTCTGCTCTCTGTAACGATCCTTCTGCACCCAAGTCTCCAACGTCTGGTCTCTGCAACAATCCTTCTTCACCCCAGTCTCCAAACTTTTTTCACTGGAAGATTCTTCTGCACCCCAGTTTTCAAATTCTTCTCTCTGTAACAGTCCTTCTGCACCTCAGACTCCAACCTCTGCTCTCTGCAACAGTCCTACTGCGCCACAATCTCCAACCTATTCTCTCTGCATCAGTCTTTCTGCACCTCAGTGTCCTAACTCTGCTCTCTGTATGATCGTTCTGAAACCCAGTCTCCAACCTCTGCTATCTGAAATGGTCCTTCTGCACCCCACTCTCCAAACTCTGTTCTCCACAACAGTTATTCTTAACCCCAGTCTCCAACCTTTACTCCCTGTAACAGTTCTTCTGTACCACAGTATCCAACATCTGTTCTCTGTAAGGGTCCTTCTGCACATCAGTCTGCAAATTCTGCTCTCTGCAACAGTCCTTCTTCAGCCCAGTCTCCAACCTCTGCTATCTGAAATGGTCTTTCTGCACCCCACTCTTTAAACTCTGTTCTCCACAACAGTTATTCTTCACCCCAGTCTCCAACCTTTGCTCCCTGTAACAGTTCTTCTGCACCTCAGTCTCCAAACTCTGCTTTCTTCATCAGTCTCTCTGCACCCAAGTCTCAAACGTTTGCTCTCTGCAACATTCTTTCTGCACCCCAGTCTCAAAACTGTGCTCTCTGTAAAAGTCTTTCTGTACCCCAGTCTCCAAACTCTGCTCTCTGTAACGATTCCTCTGCACCCAGTCTCGAACCTCTGCTCTCTGCAACCACCCTTCTGCACCTCAGTCTCCAACCTCTGCTCTCTGCAACGATCCTTCTGCACCCCAGTCTCAAACCTCCTCTTGCTGCAAGAGTCCTTGTCAACCAAAGTCTCCAACATCTGCTTTTTGCAACAGTTCTTCTGTACCTCATTCTGAAAACTCCGCTCTCTGTAATACTCCATTTGCAACCCAGTCTCCAAACTCTGCTCTCTGTAACAGTCCTTCTGTACCTCAATCTCCAATCTCTGCTCTATGCAACAGTCCTTCTGTGCACAAGTCAACAACATCTGCTCTCTTAAACAGTCCTTCTACAGCACAGTCTCCAATTCTGCTCTCTGAATCAGTCCTTCTCCACCCCAGTCTCCAAACTCTGTTCTCTACTCATTTCTTCTGCACACCAGTCTCCAACCTCTGCTCTCTGTAACAGTTTTTCTGTACCACAGTCTCCAACCTCTGTTCTCTGTAAGGGTCCTTATGCACCCCAGTATCCAACCTCTGCTTTCTGTATCAGTCGCTTTGAACCACAGTCTCCAAACTCTGCCCTCTGTAACCATCCTTCTGCAACTCAGTCTGCAACCTCTGCTCTTTGCAAAAGTCCTTCTGCACCCTAGTCTACAACCTCTTCTCTCTGCAACAGTCCTTTTGTACCCCAGTCTCCAACATCTGCTCGCTGCAACAGTCATTCTTCACCCTAGTCTCCAAACTTTGCTCTCTGTAACAGTCCTTCTGTACTGCATTCTCAAACCTCTGCTCTCTGTAAGGGTACATCTGCACCCGAGTATCCAACCTCTTTTTTCTGTGTCAGTCCTTCTGCACCACAGTCTCCAACCTCTGCTCTGTGTAACTGTCCTGCACTTTAGTCTCCAACATCTGCTCTCTGCTACAGTCCTTCTGGACCCCAATCTCCAACCTCTACTCTCTGCAACAGTCATTCTACATCCCAGTCTAAAACCTCTGCTCTCTGCAACAATCCTTCTGAACCCAGTCTCCAACCTCTGATCTCTGTAACAATCCTTATGCACCTCAGGCTCTAACCTCTGCTCTCTGCAACGGTTTTTCTGCACCTCAGTCTCCAACCTCTACTCTCTGTAACAGTGCTTCTGCGTCTAAGTCTCCATCCTCTGCTCTCTTTAAGATCCTTTGGAAACCCAGTCTCCAATCTCTGCACTCTGTAGCTGTCCTTCATCACCCCAGTCTCCAAATTCTGCTCTCTGTAACAGGCCTTCTGAACCCCAGTCTCCAACGTCTGCTCTCCTCAATGATCCTTCTGCACCCCAGTCTCTAACCTATGCTCTCTGCAACAGTCTTTGTGCAACCCAGTCTACAACATCTGCTCAATGCAACAGTTCTTCTGTACCTCAGTCTGAAAACTCTGCTCTCTGAAATAATCTTTTTGCACCCCAGTCTCCAACCTCTGCTCTCTGCAACATTCCTTCTGCTTCCCAGTATCAAACCTGTTCTCTCTGTAAAAGTCCTTCTGCACCCCAGTCTCCAACCTCTTCTCTTTGTAACGATCATTCTGCACCTTAGTCTCGAACCTTCACTTAATGTAACAGTCCTTCTGCACATCAGTCTCCAAACTCTTTTCTCTGTGAGATCTTTCTGAAACTCAGTCTCTAAAGTCTGCCCTCTGAATCAGTCCTTCTGCACCCCAGTCTTTAATCTGCTCTCTGCAACAGTCCTTCTGCACCTCAGTCTCCAAACTCTGCTTTCTGCAACAGTTCTTCTGCACCCAAGTCTCCAACCTCTACTCTCCGCAACATTCATTCTGCACCCCATTCTCCAAACTGTGCTTCCTGTAAAAGTCCTTCTGCACCCTAGTCTCCAAACTCTGCTCTCTGTAACGATCCTTCTGCACCCCAGTCTTGAACCTCTGCTCTCTACAACGATCCTTCTGCACCCCAGTATGAAACCTCTGCTCGCCGCAAGAGTCCTTGTGAACCCCAGTCTCCAACATCTGCTTCCTGAAACAGTTGTTCTGTACCTCAGTCTGAAAACTCTGCTCTCTGCCATAATCCATCTGCACCCCAGTGTCCAAACTCTGCTCTCTGTAACAGTCCTTCTGTACCTCAGTCTCAAATCTCTGCTCAATGCAACAGTCCTTCTGCACACAAGTCTCCAACTTCTGCTCTCTTAAACAGTCCTTCAGCAACTCAGTCTCCAACCTCTGCTCTCTGCAACTGTCCTTCTACACCCTAGTCTTCATACTCTGCTCCTCTCAACGATCCTTCTGCACCCCAGTCTCCAACCTCTGCTCTCTCTAACAGTCCTCTGTACCGCCTTCTCCAACCTCTGTTCTCTGTAAGGGTTTTTATGCACCCAAGTATCGAACCCCTGCTTTCTGTATAAGTCGTTTTTCACCACCGTCACCAAAATCTTCCCTATCTAACAGTCCTTCTGCAACTCAGTCTGCAACCTCTGCTCTCTGCAACAGTCATTCTCCACCCCAGTCTTCAACCTCTGCTCTCTGTAAGAGTCCATCTGTACTGCATTCTCAATCCTCTGCTCTCTGTAAGGGTACTTCTGCACCGGAGTCTCCAACCTCTGTTTTCTGTGTCAGTCCTTCTGCACCCCAGTCTTCAACCTCTGCTCTGTGTAATTGTCATTCTGCACCTTAGTCTTCAACCTCTGCTCTCTGCTACACTTTTTCTGGACCCCAATATCCAAGCTTTACTCTCTGCAACAGTTCTTCTACATCACAGTCGAAAATCTCTGCTCTCTGCAACAGTCTTTCTGCACCTCAGTCTCCAACCTCTGCTCTCTGCAAGGGTTCTTCTGCACCTCAGTCTCCAACCTCTGCTCTCTGTAACAGTGCTTCTACACCTCAGTCTCCAAACTCTGCTCTCTTTAAGATCCTTCTGAAACCCAGTCTCCAAACTCTGCTCTCTGTAACAGTCCTTCATCACCCCAGTCTCAAAACTCTTCTCTCTGTTACAGGCCTTCTGCACCCCAGTCTCCAAACTCTGCTCTCTTTATCAGTCCATCTGCACCCCAGTCTCCAACGTCTGCTCTCTGCAACGATCCTTCTTAACCCCAGTCTCCAAACTCTGTTCCCTGCAACAGTCCTTGTGCAACCCAGTCTACAAAATCTACTCTCTGCAATATTTCTTCTGTACCTCAGTCTGAAAACTCTGCTCTCTGCCATAATCCTTCTGCACCCCAGTCTCCAACCTCTGCTCACTGTAACAGTCCTCAAACACCTCAGTCTCCAACCTCTGCTTTAAGCAACAGTCCTTCTGCACCACAGTCTTCAACATCTGCTCTCTGCAACATTCTTTCTGCACCCCAGTATCAAATCATTGCTCTCTGTAAAATTCGTCTGCACACCAGTATCCAACCTCTTCTCTCTGTAACGATCCTTCTGCACTCCAGTCTTCAAGTTCTGCTCTCTGAAAGAGTCCTTCTGCACCCCACACTCGAAAATCTGCTCTCTGCAACAGTCCTTCTGCACCGAAGTCTGAAAACTCTGCTCTCTGCAACGATCCTTCTGCACCATAGTCTTCAACCTCTCGTCTCTGTAACAGTCCTTATGCAGCTCAGTCTCCAAACTACGCTCTCAGTAAGATCCTTCTGCACACCAGTCTACAACATCTTCTCTGTGCAACGATCCTGTAGAACCTCTGTTTCCAACCTCTCCTCCCTGTAACAGCCCTTCTGTACAGCAGTCTCCAAACTCTGCTCTATGTAACGGTCCTTCTACACCCCAGTCTCCAACCTCTACTTTGTGTATTAGTCCTTCTGCGCCCCAGTCTCCAAACTTGGCTCTCTGTAACAGTTCTTCTGCATCTCAGTCTCCAAATTCTGCTCTCTGCAAAAGTGCTCTGCACCCCAGTCTCAACCCTCTGCTCTCGGTAACATTTCTTTTGCACCCCAATCTCAAAACTCTGCTCTCTGTAACACTCCTTCTGCACTCCAGTCTCCACCCTCTGATCTCTGTAACAATCCGTGTGAACATCAGTCTCCAACCTCTGGTCTCTACAAAGTTCCTTCTGCTTCTCAGTCTCCAAACTCTACTCTCTGTAAAAGTCCTTCTGCACGTCAGTCTCCAAACTCTGCTCTCTGTAAGATCCTTCTGAAACCCATTGTCCGAACGCTGCTCTCTGTAACAGTCCTTCTGCACCCCAGTCTCCAAACTCTGCTTTCTGTAACAGACCTTCTGCACCCCAGTCTTATAACTCTGCTCTCTTTAACAGGCCTTCTGCACCCAAATCTCCAACCTCTGCTCTCTTCATCAATCTTTCTGCACCCCAGTCTCCATACTCTGCTCACTGTAACAGTCCTTCTGCACCCCAGTATCCAATATCTGTTCTGTGCAACAGTCCTTCTGCACCTCAGTCTGAAAACGCTGCTCTCTGCAACAATCCTTCTGCACCCCAGTTTCCAACCTCTCTGTAAAAGACCTTCTGAACCTCAGTCTCCAAAATGCTCTCTGTAAGAACCTTCTGCAACCCAATCTCAAAACATTGCTATCTGTAAAATTTCTTCTGCACCCCAGTCTCCAACCTCTATTCTCTGCAACAGTCTTTCTGCACCCCAGTCTCCAACCTCTACTCTCTGCAACAGTCCTTCTATACCCCAGTCTCCAACCTCTGCTCTCTGCAATGATCCTTCTGCACCCCAGTCTCCAACGTCTGTTCTCTGCAACAGTCTTTCTGACCCCAGTCTCAAGCCTCTGCTCTTTGTAAGATTTTTCTGCACCCCAGTATCTAAACTCTGATCTCTATGACATTCCTTCTGCACCCCAGTCTCCAGTCTCTGCTCTTTGTAACAGTACTTCTGTACCGCAGTCTCAATCTCTGTTCACTGCAACATTTATTCTGCACCCCACTCTCCAAACTGTGCTCTCTGTAACTGTCTTTCTTACAGCAGTCTACAAACTGTGCTCTGTTTAACTGCCCTTCTGCACCTCAGTCTCCAAACTCTGCTCTCTCTAACGATCCTTCTGCACCTCAGTTTCCAACCTCTGCTCTCTAGAACGATCCTTCTGTGCCAGAGTTTCCAACCTCTGCTCTCTGTAACAGTCCTTCTACACCTCAGTCTCCAACCTCTTCTCTCGGTACCAATCCTTCTGCACCTCAGTCTCCAACCTCTGTTCTCTTTAACACTCCTTCTGCACCTCAGTCTCCAACCTCTGCTCTCTGTAACAGGTTTTCTTCACCCCAGTCTCCAAACTTTACTCTCTGTAACAATTATTCTGCACCCCAATCTCGAAACTCTGCTCTCTGTAACAGTCCTTCTGCACCCCAGTCTTCAACATCTTCTCTCTGCAACGATCCTTCTGGACCTCAGTCTCCAACCTGTGCTCTCTGCAACAGTCCTTCTGCACACCAGTCTCCAGACTCTGCTCTCTGTAAGATCCTTTTGCATTCCTTTCTCCAATCTCTGCTCTCTGTAACAGTCCTTCAGCACCTCAGTCTCCAACCTTTGCTCTCTTAATGGTCCTTCTGTACCCCAGTCTCCAACATCTGCTCTCTCTAACAATCTTCTGCACTTCAGTCTCCAACGTCTGCTCTCTGTAACAGTCCTTGTGCACCCTAGTCTCCAAAATCTGTTCTCTACAACGGTCCTTCTGAACCAAAGTCTCCAAACTCTGCTCTCTCTAACAGCCCTTCTTTACCGCAGTCTCCAACCTCCTCTCTATATAATGGTCCTTCTGCACCCCAATTGCCAACCTCTGCTTTCTGTAACAGTCCTTCTCCACCTAAGATTCCAAACTCTATTCTCTGTAACAGTCCTTCTAAGCCTCAGTCTGAAACCTCTGCTCTCTGCAGCGATCCTTCTACACCCCAGTCTCCACAATGTCCTATCTGTACCAATCCTTCTGCACCCCAGTCTCCAACCTCTGCTCAGTGTAATAGGTCTTTTGCACCCAGTCTCCAAACTCTGCTCTCTTTAACAGGCCTTCTGCTCCCCAGTCTCCAACCTCTTCTCTCTGCAATGATCCTTCTGCACCTCAGTCTCCAACCTCTGCTCTCAGCAACAGTCCTTCTACACCTTAGTCTCCAACCTCTGCTCTCTGCAAAGATCCTTCTGCATCCCAGTTTCCAACAACTGCTCTGTGCAACAGTCCTTCTTCTTCGCAGTCTCCAACCTCTGCTGTCTGCTACATTACTTCTGTACCCCATTTTCCAACCTCTGATCTCTGGAACATTAATTCTGCACACCAGTCTCCAACCTGTGCTCTCTGTAACTGTCCTGCTGCACCCCAGTCTCCAAACTCTGCTCTCAGTAGCGATCTTTCTGCACCTCATTCTTCAACCTCTGCTCTCTGCAACGATCCTTCTGCACCCCAGTCTCCATCCTCTGCTCTCTGTAAGAATCTTTTTGCACCCCAGTCTCCAAACTCTCCTCTCTGTAAAAGTCCTTCTGCACCTCAGTCTCCAAGTTCTGCAATTTGTAACAGTCCTTCTGCATCCCAGTCTCAAACCTCTGCTCTCAGAAATGATCTTTCTGCACCTCAGTCTCCAACTTCTGCTCTCTTTAATAGTCATTCTGCACCCCAGTCTCCAACATCTGCTCTCTGAAACGATCCTTCTTCTCCGTGGACTCAAAACTCTGTTCACTGCAATGGTTCTTCTACACCCCAGTTTCCAAAATCTGCTCTCTGAAACAGTCACTCTGCACCCAAGTCTCCAAACTCTGCTCTCAGTAACAGTTCTTCTGCACCCCAATCTCCAAAATCTACTCTCTGTAACA
>NW_027522154.1:0-30576 GCF_052094955.1 Ictidomys tridecemlineatus | reverse complement strand
CAAAACTCTGTTCTCTGTAACAGTCATTCTGCATGCCGGAATCCCAACTTTGCTCTCTGTAAAAGTCCTTCTGTACTGCAGTCTCCAAACTCTACTGTCTGTAATGGTCCTTCTGCAGTCCAGTCTCCAACCTTTGCTTTGTTTATCAGTCCTTCTGCACCCGAGTCTCCAAACTCTACTCTCTGCAACAGTCCTTCTGCACCCCTGTCTCCAACCTCTGCTCTCTGCAACATTTCTTATACACTCATATCTCCAAACTTGCTATTTGTAACTGTCATTCTGCACCCCATTCTACAAACTCTGCTCTCTGTAACGATCCTTCTGCCCCTGAGTCTCCAACCTCTGCTCTCTGAAACGATCCTTCTGCACCTCAGTTTCAAACCTCTGCTCTCTGCAGCGATTTTTCTGCACCTCAGTCTCCAAACTGTGGTCTCCGTAACTGTCCTTCTGACCCCAGTCTCCAACCTCTGCTCTCTGTAAAGATCCTTCTGCACCCCATTCTCCAACCTCTGCTCTTTGCAATAATCCTTCTGTACCCCAGTCTCCAACATCTGCTTTCTGAAACAGTCCTTCTGCACCTCAGTCTCCAACCTCTGCTCTCTGTACCAGTCCTTCTGTACCTCAGTCTCCAACCTCTTCTCTCTATAACAGTGCTTCTGTACCTCAGTCACCAACATCTGCTCTCTGTAACAGGCCTTATGCACCCCAGTCTCCAAATTCTGCTCTCTGTAACAGTTCTTCTGCACCCCAGTCTCGAACCTCTGCTCTGTAACAGTCCTTCTGCACCCGAGTCTCCAAACTCTGCTCCCTGTAACAATCCTTTTGCAAGCCAGTCCCCAACCTCTGCTCTCTGTGCAGTTCTTCTGCACCACAATCTCCAACCTCTTATCTCTGTAATGGAACTTCTGCAACCCAGTCTTCAACATCTGCTCTATGCAACAATCCTTTTTCTACCCATTCTCCAAACTCTGCTCTCTGTAACAGTCCCTTTGTATCGCAGTCTCCAACCTCTTCTCTTTGTAATGGTCCTTCTGCTCACCAATTGCAAACCTCTGGTTTCTGTAACAGTCGTTCTACACATCAGACACCAAACTCTGCTCTCTGTAAAAGTCCTTCTGCGCCTCATTCTGAATCCTCTGCTCTCTGCAACGATTCTTCTGCACCCCAGTCTTCAAACTGTGCTATCTGTATCAGTACTTCTACACCCCAGTCTCCAACCTCTGCTCTCTGTAACAGGTCTTCTGCACCCCAGTCTCCTAACTCTGCTCTCTGTAACAGGCCTTCTGCACCCCTGTCTCCCACCTCTTCTCTCTGCAACGATCCCTCTGCACCTCAGTCTCCAACCTCTGCTCTCTGCAACAGTCCTTTTGCACTCCAGTCTCCAATTTGTGCTCTCTGTAAGATCCTTCTGCATCCCAGTCTCAAACATCTGCTCTCTTTAACAGTCCTTCTGCACCCCAGTATCCAACGTCTGCTCTCTGTAAAAGTCCTTCTGCACCTCAATTTCCAAACTTTGCTCTCTGTAATGGTCCTTCTGCACCCCAGTCTCCAACATCTGCTCACTGCAACTATCTTTCTTCTCAACAGGCTTCAACCTCTGCTCTCTGCAATTTTCTTTCTGCACCCCAGTCTCCAAACTCTGCTCTCTGTAACAGTCCTTCTGTACCACAGTCTCCAAACTCTTCTCTCTGTAACGGTTTTTCTGAACCCCAATTGCCAACCTCTGCTTTCTGTAACAGTCCTTCTGCAAATCAGACTCCAACCTCTGCTCTCTGTAACAGTCCTTCTGAGCCTCAGTCTGAAACCTCTGCTCTCTGTAATAGTCATTCTGCACCCCAGTCTCCAACCTCTGCTCTCTGTAACAGGTCTTCTTCAACCCAGTCTCCAAACTCTGCTCTGTAATAGGACTTCTGCACCCCAGTCTCCAAACACTTCTCTATGTAACGATCCTTATGCACCTCATTCTCCAACCTCTGTTCTCTGCAACAGTCCTTCTGCACACCAGGCTTCAAACTCTGCTCTCTTTAATAGTCATTCTGTACCGCAGTCTCCAACCTCTTCTCCCTCTAACGGTCATTCTGCACCCCAGTTTCCAAATGCTGCTTTCTGTATCAGTTATTCTGCACCCCAGTCTCCAACCAGTGCTCTCTGTATAAGTACTTCTGCACCTCAGTCTCCAACGTCTGCTTTCTGCAATAGTCTTTCTATAACCCAGTCTCCAACCTCTGTGCTCTGCAATGATCCTTCTGCACCACAGTCTCCAACGTCTGTTCTCTGCAACAGTCTTTCTGACCCCAGTCTCCAGCCTCTGCTCTCTGTAAGATCCTTCTGGACCCCAGTTTTCAAACTCTGCTCTTTGTGACATTTCTTCTGAACCCCAGTCTTCAGCCTCTGCTCTTTTTAACAGTACTTTGGTACCACAGTCTCCAATCTCTGCTCACTGCAACATTTCCTCTGCACACCACTCTCCAAACTGTGCTCTTTGTAACTGTCTTTCTTACCCCAGTCTCCAACCTCTGCTCTCTGTAACGATCCTTCTGCACCTTGGTCTCCAACCTCTGCTCTCTGTATAAGTCCTTTTGCACCTCAGTCTCCAAACTTTGCTCTCTGTAATGGTCCTTCTGCACCCCAGTTTCCTACCTCTGCTCTGTGTAAGAGTCCTTCTACACCTCTGTCTCCAACCTTTTCTCTCTGTACCAATCCTTCTGCACCTCAGTCTCCAACCTATCCTCTCTGTACCAATCCTTCTGCACCTCAGTCTCCAAACTCGGCTCTCTTTAACAGTCCTTCTGCACCTCAGTCTTCAACCGATGCTCTCTGAAACAGGCTTTCTGCACCCCAGTCTCCAAACTTTTCTCTCTTTAACAGTTCTTCTGCAACCCAATCTCGAACCTCTGCTCTCTGTAACAGTCCTTCTGCACCCCAGTCTCAAAACTCTCCTCTCTGCAACAGTCCTTCTATACCCCAGTCTCCAACCTCTGTGCTCTGAAATGATCTTTATGCACCACAGTCTCCAACGTCTGTTCTCTGCAACAGTCTTTCTGACCCCAGTGTCCAGCCTCTGCTCTCTGTAAGATCCTTCTGCACCCCTGGTTCCAAATTCTGCTCTCTTTGACATTCCTTACAAACCCCAGTCTCCAGCCTCTTCCCTTTTTAATAGTACTTCTGTACCACAGTTTCCAATCTCTTCTCACTGAAACATTTCCTCTGCACACCTCTCTCAAAACTGTGCTCTCTGAAACTGTCTTTCTCACCCCAGTCTCCAAACTCTGCTCTCTGTAACAATCTTTCTGCACCTCAGTCTTCAAACTCTGCTCTCTGCAATGATCCTTCTGAACCTCAGTTTGCAACCTCTGCTTAGTGCAAAAATCTTTCTGCACCCCAGTTTCCAACCTCTGCTCACAGTAACAGTCCTTCTACACCTCTGTCTCCAACCTCTCTTCTCTATACAAATCCTTCTGCACCTCAGTCTCCAACCTCTGCTCTCTGTAACAGGCTTTCTGCACCCCAGTCTCTAAACTTTGCTCTCTGTAACAGTTCTTCTGTACCCCAATCTTGAACCTCTGCTCTCTGTAACAGTCCTTCTGCAACCCAGTCTCCAAACTCTTCTCTCTGCAACGATCCTTCTGCACCTCAGACTCCAACCTCTGCTCTCTGCAACAGTCCTTCTGCACCCTAGTCTCCAGACTATGCTCTCTTTAAGATCCTTTCACATCCATTTCTCCTACCTCTGCTCTCTGTAACAGTCCTCCTGCACCCCAGTATCCAACCCCTGCTCTCTGTAAAATTCGTTTTGCACCTCAGTCTCCAACCTTTGCTCTCTGTAATGGTCCTACTGTACCCCATTATCCAAACTCTGTTCTCTGTAACAATCATTCTGCACCTCAGTCTCGAACATCTGTTCTCTGTAACAATACTCCAGCATCCTAGTCTTCAACATCTGCTCTCTATAACGGTCCTTCTGCACCAAAGTCTCCAAACTCTGCACTCTCTAACAGTCCTTCTATACCGCAGTCTCCAACCTCTTCTCTCTATAACGGTCCTTCTGCACCCCAATTGCCAACATCTGCTTTCTGTAACAGTCCTTCTGCACCTCAGATTCCAACCTCTGCTCACTGTAACAATCCTTCTAAGCCTCAGTCTGAAACCTCTACTCTCTGCAACGATCCTTCTTCACCCCAGTCTTTAACCTCTGCTCTGTATAAGAGGTCTTCTGCACCCCAGTCTCCAACCTCTTCTCTCTGCAACGATCCTTCTGCACCTCAGTCTCTAACCTCTGCTCTCTGCAACAGTCCTTCTAAACCCCAGTCTCCAACCTCTGCTCTCTGCAATGATCCTTTGCATTTCAGTCTCCAAACACTGCTCTCTGCAACAGTTTTTCTGCACCCCAATCTCCAACTTCTGCTCTCTGCTACAGTACTTCTTCACCCCAGTCTCCAACCTCTGCTCTCTGCAGTAATTCTTCTGCATCCCAGTCTCAAAACTCTGCTCTCTGTAGCGATCCTTCTTCACTTCATTCTCCAACCTCTGCTCTCTGCAACGAACCTTCTGCACCCCAGTCTCCATCCTCTGCTCTCCTTAATAGTCCTAGTGCACCCCAGTCTCTATCATCTACTCTCTGCAATGATCCTCCTTGTCCTCAGGATCCAACCTCTGCTATCTGCAACGGTCCTTCTACACCCCAGTTTCTAAACTCTGCTCTCTGTAACAATCCTTCTGCACCTCAGTCTCCAAATTCTGCTCTCTGAAACAGTCCTTCTGCACCCCAGTCTCCAACCTCTGCTCTCAGTAACAGTTCTATTGCACCCCAATCTCCAAACTCTGTTCTCTGTAACACTCCTACTGCACCCCAGACTCCACCCACTACTCTCTGTGAAAGTCCTTCTGCACCTCAGTCTCCAACCTCTGCTCTCGGTAAGATGTTTCTGCAACCCATTCTCCAAACGCTGCTCTCTGTAAAAGTCCTTCTGCACCCCAGTCTCCAAACTCTCCTCTCTGTAACAGGCCTATTGCACCCCAGGTTTCAATTTCTGCTCTCTGTAACAGGCCTTCTGCACCCCAGTCTCCAAACTGTGCTCTCTGCAACGATCCTTCTGCACCCTAATCTCCAAACTCTGCCCTTTGTAACAGTCCTTCTGCACCCCAGGATCCTACATCTGCTCTCTATAACAGTCCTTCTGCACCTCAGTCTGAAAACTTTGCTCTCTGCAAAAATCTTTCTGCACCCGAGTTTCCAAACTTTGCTCTCTGTAACAGTCCTTCTGAACTTCAGTTTCCAAAATGCTCTCTGTAAGATCCTTCTGCAACCCAGTCTCGAAAATATGCTCTCTGTAACAGTCCTTCTGCACCCCAGACTCCAATGTCTGCTCTCTTTAACAAGTCTTCTGCACCCCGGTCTCGATTCTCTGCTCTCTGTATCAGGCCTTCTGCACCCCAGTCTCCAACCTCTTCTCTCTGCAAGGGTCCTTCCTCACCTCAGTCTCCAACCTCTGCTCTCTGCAACAGTCCTTCTGTACCACAGTCTCAAACCTCTAATTTCTGTATCAGTCTTTCTGCACAACAGTTTTCAATCCTGCTGTCTGTAACAGTCCTTCTGAACCTCTGTCTCCAAACTCTGCTCTCTGCAACCTTAATTCTGCACCCCATTCTCTAACTAACCTCTTCTCTCTCCAACAGTCCTTCTGAACCAAAGTCTCCAACATCTGCTCTCTGCGACAGTCCTTCTTTACCCTAGTCTTTAAACTCTGCTGTCTTTTCCAGTCCTTCTGTACTGCAGTCTCCAATCTCTGCTATCTTTAACCTTAATTCTGCACCCCAGTCTCCAACCTCTTCTATCTGTATCAGTACTTCTGCACCCCAGTCTCCTACCTCTGATCTATGTAACATTCTTACTGCACCTCAGTCTCCAACTTCTGCTCTATGCGACAGTTCTTCTGCAGCCCAGTCTCCAACCTCTACTATCTGCAACAGTTCTTCTACTCCACAGTCTCAAACATCTGCTCTCTCTAAAAGTCCACCTGTATTGCAGTCTCCAAACTTTGATTTATGTAATTATCCTTTTACACACCAGACTCAAACCTCTATATCTGTATCAGTCCTTCTGCACCCTAGTCTCCAACCTCTACTCTCTGTTACAGTCGTTCTGCTCCTCAGTCGATAAACTCTTCTCTCTGCAACAGTCCTTCTTCACCCAAGTCTCCAACACCTGTTACCTGCAACAGTCTTTCTACATCCCAGTCTCCAACCTCTGCTCCCTGCAATGGTCCTTATGCACCTCAGTCTGCAACGTCTACTGTCTGTAACATGCCTTCTGCACCTCAGTCTTCCAACTCTGATCTCTGTAAGATCCTTCTGCAACCCATTCTCCAAACTCTGTCCTCTTCAATGATCCTTCTGCACCCCAGTTTCCAAACCTTGCTTTCTCTAACAGTCCAGTTACACCTCAGTCTCCAAACTCTGCTCTCTGTAAGATGCTTCTGTAACCCTGTCTCAAAACTCTGCTCTCTGTAACAGTCCTTTTGCACCCCAGTCTCCAAATTCTGCTCTCTGCAACAGTCCTTCTAAACCCCAGTCTCCAACCTCTGCTCTCTGCAACAGTCCTTCTGCACCCAGTCTACAACATCTGTTCTCTGAAACAGTCCTTCTGCACCTCAGTCTGAAAACTCTGCTCTCTGCAACGATCCTTGTACACCCCAGTCTCCAAACTCTGCTTTCTGTAACAGTCTTTGTGCACGTCATTCTCCAACCTATTCTATCTGTTAGATCCTTCTGCACACAGTTTTCCAAACTCTGCTCTCTGTAACATTCCTTCTGGTACCCAGTCTCCAACCTCTGCTCTCTGTAACAGTCCTTCTGCTCCCCAGTCCCAAATCCTGCTCTCTGTAATAGTCCTTCTGTACCACAGTCTCCAACCTCTGCTCTCTGTAACTGTCATTCTGTACCGCAGTCTTTAAATTCTGCTCTCTGCAACGGTCCTTCTGCACCCCATTCTCCAACCTCTGTTGTCTTCAAGAGTCCTTCAGTAACTCAGTATCCAATATCTTCTCCCTGCCACAATCCTTTTGCACCCAAGTCTCCAATATCTGCTCTCTGAAAAAGTCTTTCTGCACCCGAGTCTCCAACATCTGCTCTCTGCAACAGTCCTTCTGCACCTAAGTCTGAAAACTCTGATCTCTGCAATGATCCTTGTGCATCCTAGTCTCCAAACTCTGCACTCTGAAACAGTCCTTCTGTACTGCAGTCTCTAAACTCTGCTCTTTGTAACAGTCCTTCTGCACCCAAGTCTCCACTTTCTGCTTTCTGTATCAGTCCTTCTGCACCCCAGTCTTCAACCTCTGCACTCTGTAACAGTCCTCCTTCACCTCAGTCTCCAACATTTGCTCTTTGTAAGATTCTTATGCAACCCAGTCTCCAAACTCTGCCCTCTGTAACAGTCCTTCAGCACCCCTTATCCAAACTCTGTTCTCTGTAACAGTCCTTCTGCACACCAGTCTCAATACTATGCTCTCTACAACGATCCTTCCCCACCCCAGTTTTCATCCTCTGCTCTCTGCAACAGTCCTTCTCCACACCAGTCTCAAACATCTGCTCTCTGTAACAGTCGTCCAGTAGTGCAGTATCCAAAATCTCCTCTCTGTAACGGTTCTTCTGCACCCCAGTCTCCAACCTCTGCTCTCTGCAGTAATTCTTCTGCATCCCAGTCTCAAAACTCTGCTCTCTGTAGCGATCCTTCTTCACTTCATTCTCCAACCTCTGCTCTCTGCAACGAACCTTCTGCACCCCAGTCTCCATCCTCTGCTCTCTGTTAGAATCCTTTTGAACCCGCGTCTCCAACGTATTTTCTCTGTAAAAGTCCTTCTGCATCTCAGTCTCCAAGTTCTGCAACCTTTAACAGTCCTTTTGCACCCCAGTCTCAAACCTCTGCTCTCAGAAATGATCTTTCTGCACCTCAGTCTCCAACCTTAGCTCTCCTTAATAGTCCTTCTGCACCCCAGTCTCTATCATCTGCTCTCTGCAATGATCCTCCTTGTCCTCAGGATCCAACCTCTGCTATCTGCAACGGTCCTTCTACACCCCAGTTTCTAAACTCTGCTCTCTGCCACAGTCCTTCTGCACCAAATCTCCAACCTCTTCCTCTGTAACAGTCCTACTGTAACCCAGTCTCCAACCTCTGTTCTCTGCAACAGTCATTCTGAACCCCAATCTGAACCTGTGCTCTCAGCAACAGTCCTTATACACCCCAGTGTCCAGCCTCTTCTGTCTACAACAGTCCCTCTGCATCACAGTCTCCAACTTCTGCTCTATGTAACAATCCTTTTGCACCTCAGTCTCCAACCTCTGTTCTCTGCAATGGTCTTCTGCACCGCAGTCTCCAAAAACTACTGCATGTAAAAGTACTTCTGAACACCTTCTCCATACTCTGCTCTCTGTAACTAGCCTTCTGCACCCCAGTCTCCCAACTCAGTTCTCTATAAAATTTCTTCTGCACCCCAGTCTCAAAATTTTGCTCTCTAGAATGATCCTTCTGCACCCCAGTTTCCAACATCTGCTCTATGCAACAGTCCTTCTGCACCCCAGTCTTCAATATGTGCTCTCTGCAAAAGTCCTTCTGCACCTAAGTCTGAAAACTCTGTTCTCTACAAGGATCCTTCTGCACCCCAGTCTCCAACCTCTGCTCTCTGTAAAAGTCCTGCTGCACCTCGCTCTACAACCTCTGCTCTCAGTAAGATCTTTTTGAACTTTGTCTATAAACTCTGCTCTCTTTAGGAGTTCTTCTGCAAGTCATTCTAAAAACTCTGTTCTCTACAAGGATCCTTCTGCACCCCAGTCTCCAATCTCTGCTCTCTGTAACAGTCCTTTTGCACCTCAGTCTCCAAACTATGCCCTCCGCAACGATCCATCTGCACCTAAGTTTTGAAAGTCAGCTCTCTGTAACAGGGCTTCTGCACCCCAGTCTCAAACTTCTGCTATCTGCAACAATCTTTCTGCACCGCAGTCTCCAACCTATATTCTCTGCAACGATCCTTCTGCACCCCAGTATCCAACATGTGCTCTATGCAACAGTCCATTTGCACCCATATCCCCAACCTCTGCTCTCTGAAACAGTCAATCTGCACCTAAGTCTGAAAACTGTTCTATACAACGATCCTTCTGCACCCCTGTCTCCAACCTCTGGTTTCTGCAACAGGCCTTCTAAACCCCAGTCTCCAAATTCTGCTCTCTGCAACAGTCCTACTGCACCCCAGGCTCCAACTTCTGTTCTCTGTAACAATCCTTATTCACCTCAGTTACCAAACTCTGATCTCTGCAATAGTCTTTCTTTACCACAATTTCCAAACTCTGCTTTCTGTAACAATCTTTCTGCACCGCAGTCTCAAAACTCTGCTGTCTACAACAATCTTTTTTCACACCAGTCTCCAAACTCTGCTCTCTGCAAAAGTGGTTCTGCACCCCAGTCTCCAAAATCTGCTCCCTACAACAGTTCTTCTGCACCTCAGTCTGACAACTCTGCTCTCTGCAACGATCCTTGTGTACCCCAGTCTTTAAACTCTACTTTCTGTAAAAGTCTTTCTGCACCTCAGTCTCCAACCTCTGCTCTCTGTAAGATCCTTCTGCATCCCAGTTTCACAACTCTGCTCTCTGTAATATTTCTTCTGCTCCCCAGTCTCCAATCTCTTCTCTCTGTAACTGTTCTTCTGCTCCGTAGTCTCCAGCCTCTGATCTCTGTAACACTCTTTATTTACCACAGTCTCCAAACTCTGCTCTCTGTAACAGTTCTTCTGTCCCGCAGTCTCCAACCTCTGCTCTGTGTAAGGGTCCTTCTGCACCCGAGTCTCCATCCTCTGCTCTCTGTAACAATACTTCTGCACCCCAGTCTCCAACCTCTGCTCTCTGCAACGATTCTTTTGCACGCCATTCTCCAACTTCTGCTCTCTGCAAAAGTCCTTCTGCACCCCAGTCTCTAACATCTGCTCTCTGCAACAGTCCTTCTGAAGCTCAGTCTGAAAACTCTGCTATCTGCAACGATCTTTGTACACCCCAGTCTCCAAAATCTGCTTTCTGTAACAGTCCTTCTGAACCTCAGTCTCCAAAATCGGCTCTCTGTAACAGTGGTTCTGCACCCCAGCCTCCAACCTGTGCTCTCTGTAAGATCCTTCTGCACCCCAGTTTCCAAATCTGCTCTCTGTAACATTCTTTCTGCTCCCCAGTCTCCAACCTCTGCTCTCGGTAACAGTCCTTCTGCTACCCAGTCTTCAACCTCTGCTCTCTGTAACAGTCCTTCTGCTCCCCAGTATCCAAATATGCTCTCTGTAACAGTCCTTCTGTACTGCAGTCCACAACCTCTGCTCTCTGTAACTTTTTTTCTGCACCACAGTCTCTAACCTCTCCTTTCTGTATCATTCCTTCTGCACCAGAGTTTCCAACATCTGCTCTCTGCAACATTCTTTCTGCACCTCAGTCTTTATGCTCTGCTCTCTGCAACAGTTCTTCTGCACCCCAGGCTCCAAGGTATGCACTCTGAAATAGTCCTTCTCAACAACAGTCTCCAACCTCTGCTCTCTTTAACAGTCCTCCTGTAGTGCAGTCTCCAAAATCTGCTCTCTGTAACGGTCTTTCTGCACCCAAGTCTCAAACCTCTGCGCTCCCCAGTCTCCAACCTCTGCTATCTGTAACAATCTTTCTGCTCCCCAGTCTCCAACCGCTGCTCACTGTAACAGTCTTTCTGTACCACAGTCACCAACATCTGCTTTCTGTAACGGTCCTTCTGCACCACAGTCTCCAACCTCTCCTTTCTGTATCATTCTTTCTGACCCACAGTTTCCAACCTCTGCTTTCTGCAACATTCCTTCTGCACCTCAGTCTCTAACCTCTGCTCTCTGCAATAGTTCTTCTGCACCCCAGTCACCAAGGTCTGCACTCTGAAACAGTCATTCTCCATACCAGTCTCCAAACTCTGTTGTCTGTCACAGTCCTCCTGTAGTGCAGATTCCAAAATCTGCTCTCTATAACGGTCCTTCTACACCCCATGTCCAGCCTGTAAAAGGACTTCTGCACCCCTGCTCCAAACTCTGCTGTCCGTAACAGGCCTTCTGCACCCCAGTCTCTGATGTCTGTTCTCTTTAACAATCCTTCTGCACCCCAGTCTCCAAGCTCTGCTCTCTACAACGATCCTTCTGCACCCCTGTCTAAAACCTCTGCTCTCTGCAACAGTACTTCTGCACCCCAGTCTCCAACATGTGCTCTCGGCAAAAGTCTTTCTGCACGTCAGTCTGAAAACTCTGTTGTCTGCAACGATCCTTCTACACCCTAGTCTCCAACCTCTGCTCTCTGTAAAAGTCCTGCTGCCCCTTGTTCTACAAACACTGCTCACTGTAAGATCCTTGTGCAACCTTGTCTAAAAACTTCGCTCTCTGCAACAGTTTTTCTACACCCCAGTCTCCAACTTCTGCTCTCTGTAACAGGCCTTTTGCACCTAAATCTCCAAACTCTACTGTCTGCAACAGTCCTTCTGCACCTCAGTCGCCAAATTCTGACCTCTGTAAGATGCTTCTGCAGCCCTGTATCCAACCTCAGCTCTCTGTAAGAGTCCTTCTGCACCCAAGTCTCCGAACTCTGCTATCTGTAACAGGACTTCCCCACGTCAGTCTCCAAACTCTGCTCTCTAAAACAGTCCTTCTGCACCCTAGTTACAAACATCTGCTCTCTGCAAGAGTCCTTATGCTCCCTAGATTCCGAGATCTGCTCTACGTAACAGTCCTTCTGTACCGCAGTCTCCAAAATCTGCTCTTTGTAACGGTCCTTCTACACCCCAGTCTCCAAACTCTGCTCTCTGTAACAGTCCTTCTGCACCTCAGTCTGAAACCTCTGCTCTCTGCATGATCCTTCTGCACCCCAGTAACCAAACACTGCTCTCTGTAACAGTCCACCTGCAACTAAGTCTTCAACCTGTGCTCTCTGTAAGATCCTACAGCAACCCAGTCTTCAAACTCTGCTCTCGTAACAGTCCTTCTTCACCCAGTCTCCAACCTCTCCTCTCTGTAACAGGCCTTCTGCATGCCAGTCTCCTAACTCTGCTCTCTGCAACGATATTTCTGCACCCCAGTCTCCAATCACTGCTCTCTTCAATGATCCTACTGCACCCAAGTATCCAAACTCTGATTTCTGCAACAGTCCTTCTGCACCTCAGTCTCCAACTTCTTCTCTCTGTAAGATCCTTCTGCACCCCTGTCTCCAAGCTCTGCTCCTTGCAACGATCCTTCTGCACCCCAGTCTCCAAACTCTTCTCGATGTAAAAGAACTTCTGCACCTCAGTCTTTAATTTCTGCTCTCTGCAACAGTCCTTCTGTACACCAGTCTCCAAACACTGCTCTCTGCAACAGTCATTCTGTACTGCAGTCTCCAACTTCTGCTCTCTGTAATGGTCTTTCTGGACCGCAGACTGTAATTTCTGCTTTCTGTATCAGTTTTTCTGCACCCCAGAATCAAAATTCTGCTCTCTGCAACAGTCCTTCTGCACCCCAGTCTCCAAACTCTGCTCTCTGTAAGATTCTTCTGCACTCCAGTTTCCAAACTCTACACTCTGTAACATTCCTTCTCCAACCCAGTTTTTAAACTCTTCTTTCTACTAGTGTCCTGTGGCACCCCAGTCTCCAAACTCTGTCCTCTGCAACAGTCCTTCTTCTCCCCAGTCTCCAACAAATGCTCTGTGAAACAGTCCTCCTGAAATGCAGTTTCCACCCTCTGCTCTCCGTAACGGTCCTTCTGCAACCCAGTCTCCAAACTCTGCTTTCTGTATCAGTCTTTCTGAAGCCCAGTCTCAAACCTCTGTTCTCTGTATATATACTTCTACACCTCAGTATCAAACCTGTTCTCTCTGTAACATTACTTCTGCACCCCAGTCTCCAACCTCTGCTCTCTGTAACAGTTTTTATATACCGCAGTCTCCAAATCCTGGTCTCTGTAACGGTCCTTCTGCACCCCAATTTCCAACCTCTGCTTACAGAATCAGTCCATCTGCACCTTAGTCTACAAACTCTGCTCTCTGTAACAGTTTTTCTACACCTCACTCTCCAACTTCTGCTCTCTGTAAGATCCTTCAGCAACCCAGTCTCCAACCTCTACTCTCTGTAACAGTCCACCTGCACCTCAGTCTCCAACCTCTGCTCTGTGCAACAGTCCTTCTGCACCCCAGTCTCCAACCTCTGCTCTCTACAACAGTCCTTCTGCACCCTAGTTACCAACATCTGCTCTCTGCAACAGACCTTCTGCACCCCAGTCTCCAACATCTGTTCTCTGCAACAGTTCTTCTGCACCTAAAACTGAAAACTCTGCTCTTTTCAACGACCCTTCTGAACCCCAGTCTCCTATTTCTGCTCTCTGTAAAAGTCCTTCTTCACCTCAGTCTCCCAACTCTACTCTCTTTATAATCCTTCTGCAGCACAGTCTTCAAACTCTGCATTCTGTAACAGTCTTTCTGCACAACAGTCTCCAACCTCTGCTCTCTGTCCTCTGCTCTCAGTAACAGTCCTTCTGCACCTCAGTCTGAAAACTCTTCTCTCTGGAACGATCTTTCTGCGTCTCAATCTCAAACATCTTCTCTGTGAAACAGTCCTTATGTACCTCAGTCTCTAAACTTTTGTCTCTGTAAGATCTCTTGCAACCTACTCTTTAAACTCTGCTCTCTGTAACTATCCTTCTGCACCCCAGTCTCCTACCTCTGCTTTCTGTATCAGTCCTTCTGCACCCCAGTCTCCAACCTCTGCTCTCTGTAACAAGTCTTCTGCAACTCAGTCTCCTTGTCTGCTCTCTGCAACGGTCCTTCTGTGCCTCAGTCTCCAAACTCTTCTCTCTGTAACAGTGCTTCTGCATCTCAGTCTCCAACTTTTGCTCTCCTTAATATCTTTCTGCAACCCAGTATTCAAACTGTGCTCTCTGTACCAATCTTTCTGCACCACAGTCTGCAAACTCTGCTCTCTGTAACAGTCCTTCTGCACCTCAGTCTCCTACCTCTACTTTCAGCAGCAGTCCTTCTGCACCCCAGTCTCTGAACTCTGCTTTCTGTATCAGTCAATCTGCACCCCAGTCTCCAAGCTCTGGTCTCTGCAACGATCCTTCTGTACCCCAGTCTTCAACCTCTATTCTCTACAACACTTCTTCTGCACCCCAGTCTCCAAACACTGCTCTCTGTAACAGTCTATCTGTTCCACAGTATCCAACCTCTGTTTTCTTTAAGGGTCCTTCTTCACCCGAGTTTCCAACCTCTGCTTTCTGTATCAGTCCTTCTGCACCACAGTCTCCAAACTCTGCTCTGTAACAGTCCTTCTCCACCACAGTCTGCAACCTCTGCACTCTGCAATTGTCCTACTGCACCCACTCTCCAACCTCTGCTCTCTGCAAAAGTTCTTCTACACCCAAGTCTTCAACATCTGCTCTCTACAACAGTCCTTCTCCACCCCAGTCTCGAAACTATGCTCTCTGTAACAGTACTTTTGTACTGAAGTTTCCAAACTCTTCTCTCTGTAATGGTCTTTCTGCACCCCACTCTCCAACCTCTGATTTCTCTATCAGTCCTTCTGTACTCAGTCTCCAACCTGTGCTCTGTAACTGTCCTTCTGCATATCAGTATCTAACGTCTGCTAGCTACAACAGTCTTTCGGAACCCCAAACTTCAACCTCTGCTCTCTGCAACAGTCCTACACCCAAGTCTCCAACCTCTGCACTCTGCAACAGTCCTTCTGAACCTCAGTCTCCAACCTCTTCTCTTTGCAAAGGTCTTTCTGCACCTCAGTCTTCAACATCTACTCTCTGTAACAGTCCTTCTGCACCTCAGTCACCAACCTCTGCTCTCTGTAAGATCCTTATGCCACTCAGTCTCCAAACTCTGCTGAGTGCTACATGTCATCTTCTCCCCAGTCTCCAAGCTCTGCTCTTTGTAACAGGCCTTCTGCACCTCAGTATCTAACCTCTTCTCTGTGCAACAATCCTTCTGCACTCCATTCTCCAAAATCTGCTCTCTGCATCAGTCCTATTGCACCCCAGTCTCCAACCTCAGCACTCTGTAAGATCCTTATGCACACCTGTCTCAAACCTCTGCTCTCTTTAACAGTTCTTCTGTAAAGCAGTCTCTAACCTCTATTCTCTGTAACAAACTTTCTGCACCCCAGTCTCCAAACACTGCACTCTGCACAGTCCTTCTGCACCCAGTCTCCAATCTCTCTTCTCTGCGACAGTCCTTCTGCACTTTAGTCTCTAAACACTGATCTCTGTAATAGATTTTCTACACCTCAGTCTTAAACAACTGCTCTCTGCAACAGTCCTTCTTCACCCCAGTCTCCAAAATCTGCTCTCTAGAACAGTCCTTCAGTATTCCAGTCTCCATAATCTACTCTCTGCAACGATCATTCTGCACCCCAATCTCCAAAGTCTGGTCTTTGCAACAATCCTTCTGCACCCCAGTCTCAAAAATTTCCTCTCTGTAAGATCATCTGGACCCCAGTCACCAAACTCTGCTCTCAGTATTAGTCCTTCTGCACCTCAGTCTCCAAACACTGCTCTCTGCAACAGTCCTCCTGGACCCCAGTCTCCAATGTCTGCTCCCTAGGAAAGTCCTTCAATACCACTGTCTTCATAATCTACTCTCTGCAACGATCCTTCTGCACCGCAGTCTCCAACATCTGCTCTCTGCAACAATCGTTCTGCCCCCAAGTCTCCAAACATTCCTCTTTTTAAGATTCTTCTGCACCCCAGTTTCCACACTCTGCTTTCTGTAACATTCCTTCTGCACCGCAGTCTCCAACGTCTGCCCTCTGCAATGGTTCTTATGCACCCCAGTCTCCAACCTTGTTCTCTACAACAGTTCTTCTGTACCGCAGTCTCTAACCTGTGCTCTCTGTAATGGTCCTTCTGCACCCCAGTCTCCAAAATCTGCTTTCTGTATCTGTCCTTCTGCACCACAGTCTCCAAACTCTGCTCTCTGCAACAGTCCTTCTGCACCCCAGTATCCAACATCTGCTCTGCAACAGTCCTTCTGCACCACAATCTCAAACATCTGCTCTGTGTAACAGTCCTTCTGTACTGCAGTCTCCAAACTCTGCTCTCTGTAATGGTCTTTCTGCACCCCAGTATACAAACTCTTCTCTCTGTAACATTCCTTCTCCAACCCAGTCTCCAAACTCTGCTTACTGCAACAGTCTTTCTGCATCCCAGTCTCCAAACTCTGCTCTCTGCAACAGTCCTTCTACACCCCAGTTGCCAACCTCTGCTGTCTGGAAGGATCCTTCTGCAACCCAGTCCCCAATGTCTGCTCTCTGAAACAGTCTTTCTGCACCCGAGTCTCCAAACTCTGCTCTCTGTAAGATCCTTCTGCAACCCCGTCTCCGAACTCTGCTCTCTGTAACAGTCCTTCTGTACCGCAGTCTCCAAACTCTTCTCCCTGTAACGGTCCTTCTGCACCCCAGTCTCCAAACACTGCTTTCTGTATCAGTCCTTCTGCACCACAGTCTCCTACTTCTGCTCTCTGCTACAGTCCTACTGAACCCCAGTCTTCATCATCTAATCTCTGCAACAGTCCTTCTGCACCCCAGTCTCCAACCTCTGCTCTCTGTAACAGTCATTCTGTACTGCAGACTCCAACATCTGCTCTCTGTAATGGTCCTCCTGTACCCCAGTCTCCAAACTATGCTTTCTGTATCATTCCTTCTGCACCCCTGTCTCAATTCTCTGCTCTCTGTAACAGTCCTTCTGCACCTCAGTCTCCAAATTCTTCTCTCTGCAATAGTCCTTCTGCACACAAATCTCCAACTTCTGCTCTATGCAACAGTCCTTCTGCACCTCAATATCCAAACTCTGTTCTCTGTAACAATCTTTCTGAACCCCAGTCTAAAAATTCTGCTCTCTGCAAAGGTCCTTCTTCACCCCACTCTCCAACCTCTGAAGCTGTAATATGCTTCTTTACCCCAGTGTCCAAACTCTACTCTCAGTAACAGTTCTTCTGCACTGGAGTCTCCAAACTCTGCTCTCTGTAACAATCTTTCTGAACCTCAGTCTTCAAACTCTGCTCTCTGCAAAGGTCCTTCTGCAACCTTGTCTTAAAACTCTGTTCTTGCAACAGTTTTTCCGCTCCCCAGTCTCCAATCTCTGCTCTTTGTAAAAGTCTTTTTGCACCCCAGTCTCCAATCTCAGCTCTCTATAACGGTCTTTCAGCACCCCAGTCTCCTAAGTCTGCTCTCTACAACAGTCCTTCTGCACTTAATTCTCCAACCTCTGCTCTCTGTAAGATCCTTCTGCACCCCAGTCTCTAACCTCTGCTATCTTCAACGGTCCTTCTGCACCTCAGTCGCCAACCTCTGTGGTCTGCAACAGTCCTTCTGCACCCCAGTTTCCAAACTCTGCTCTCTGTAACAGTCTTTCTGCACCTCAGTCTCCAACCTCTGCTCTCTGCAACAATCCTTCTTCACTCCAGTCTCCAACCTCTGCTCTCTATAACAGTTCTTCTGCACTGCAGTCCCCAACCTCTGTTCTCTGTAATGGTCCTTCTGCACCCCAGTCTCTAAACTCTGCTTACTGTATCAGTCATTCTGCACCTCAGTTTCCAAACTCTGCTCTCTGTAACAATCATTCTGCACCTCAGTCTTCAACCTCTGCTCTCTGCAATTGTCCATCTGCACCTCAGTATCCAACCTCTACTCTCTCTAACAGTCCTTAAGCATCTCAGTATCCAACCTCTACTCTCTGGAAGATACTTTTGCAAAACAATCTCCAAAATCTGCACTCTGTAACAGTCCTTCTGCACCCCTTCTCCAAACTCTGCTCTCTGTAACAGGCTTTCTGCACCCCAGTCTCCAACATCTCCCCTCTGGAAAAGTCCTTCTGCACAAAAATCTCCAACCTCTGCTCATTGCAACAGTCCTTCTGAACCCCAGCCTCTAACATCTGCTCTCTGCATTAGTCCTTCTGCACCTCAACTGAAAAGTCTGCTCTTTTCCACGGTCCTTCTGCACCCCAGTCTTCAACCTCTGTTCTCTGCAACAGTCCTTCTGCATTTCAGTCTCCAAACTCTGCTCTCTGTAACAGTCCTTTTGCACCTAAGTCTCCAAATTCTGCTCTCTGCAAGAGTCCTTCTGAAACCCAGTCTCCGACCTCTTCTGTCTGCAACAATAATTCTGCACCTAAGTCTCCAACATCTGCTTTCTGTACCAGTCCTGCACCCCAGTCTCCAAAATCTGCTCTCTGTAACAGTCCTTCTTCACCTCAGTCTCCAACCTCTGCTCTCTGTAACAGTCCTTCTGCACATGAGTCTCCAGGCTCTGCTCTCTGCAATGATCCTTCTTCACCCCAGTGTCCAAACTCTGCTCTCTGTAACAGTCCTTCTTCACCACAGTCTTTCTCCGTAAGTGTCCTTATGTACTCCAGTATCCAACCTCTGCTTTCTGTATCAGTCGTTTTGAACCAAAGTCTCAAAACTATGCCCTCTGTATCAGTCCTTCTGCAACTCAGTCTGCAACCTCTGCTTTCTGAAACAGTCCTCTTGAACCCCAGTCTCCATCCTCTGCTCTCTGCAACAGTCCTTTTGCACACCAGTCTCAAACATCTGCTCTCTAAACAGTTCTTCTCCATCCCAGTCTCCAACCTCTGCTCTTTTTAACAGTCCTTCTGTACTGCAGTCTCCAACCACTGCTCTCGGTAAGGGTCCTTCTGCACAGGAGTCTTCAAGCTCTGCTTTCTGTATCAGTCCTTCTGCACCCGTGTCTCCAACCTTTGTTCTGTTTAACTGTCCTTCTGCAACTTAGTATCCAACCTCTGCTCTCTGCTACAGTCCTTTTTCACCCCAATCTCCAACCTCTACTCTCTGCAACAGTACTTTTACACCAAAGTCTAAAACCTCTGCTCTCTGAAACAGTCCTTCTGCACCCCAGTCTAAAAACTCTGCTCTCTGTAACAGACCTTCTGCACCTCAGTCTCCTACCTCTACTTTCTGTATCAGTGTTTCTGCACCCCAGTCTCCAACCTCTGCTCTCTGTAACAGTCCTTCTGCACACGAGTCTCCAATCTCTGCTCTCTGCAACGATCTTTCTTCACCCCAGTGTCCAAACTGTGCTCTCTGTAACAGTCTTTCTGCACCACAGTCTTTAACCTCTGCTCTCTGCAACAGTCCTTCTGCACCCCGTCTCCAACCTCTGCTCCCTGCAACAGTCCTTCTGCACGCCAGTATAAAACTCTGCACTCTGCAACATTCCTTATGTAGCCCAGTCTCCATGTTCTGTTCTCTGCAACAGTCCTTCTGCACCGCAGTCTGCAACATCTGCTCTCTGTAACAGTCCTTCTGTACTGCAGTCTCCAA
Organism: Ictidomys tridecemlineatus; assembly: GCF_052094955.1. Lineage (NCBI taxonomy): Eukaryota > Metazoa > Chordata > Mammalia > Rodentia > Sciuridae > Ictidomys > Ictidomys tridecemlineatus. The sequence continues at coordinate 11,237 of NW_027522154.1, read as the reverse complement.
ACTCTGCTCTCTGTAACAGGCCTTCTGGACCAAAGTCTCCAAACTCTGGTCTCTTTAACAGTCCTTCTGCACCCCAGTCTCCAAACTCTGGTCTCTGCAACAGTCTTTCTGCACCAAGTTTCCATAGGTCGCTCGCTGTATGATGCTTCTGCACCCTTTCTCCCAACTCTGCCGTCTGTATCAGTCCTTCTGCAACCCAGTCTCCAATCTCTGCTCTCTGCAACAGTGTTTCAGCACCTCAGTCTCCAAACTCTGCTCTTTGTATGATGCTTCTGCACCCCAGTCTACAACCTCTGCTCTCGGAAACAGTCCATCTACACCTTAGTCTCCATAATCTGCTATGCAACAGTCCTTCTGCACCCCAGTCTCCAACCTAAGCTCTCTGTAAGATAATCCTGCACACTTGTCTCCAAACTCTGCTCTCTGTAACAGTCCTTCTGTAATGCAGTCTCCAACCTCTGCTTTATGCAACAGTCCTTCTACACCCCAGTCTCTATACTCTGCTCACCCCAATGATCCTTCTGCAACCCAGTCTCGAACCCATGCTCTCTGTAACAGTCCTTCTGTACCACAGCCTCCAAACTCTTTTCTCCGTAATTGTCTTTATGTACTCCAGTATCCAACCTCTGCTTTCTTTATAAGTCATTTAGAACCACAGTCTCCAAACTATGCCCTCTGTATCAGTCCTTCTGCAACTCAGTCTGCAACCTCTGCTTTCTGAAACAGTCCTCTTTTTTTATTGATTGTTCAAAACATTACAGAGCTCAAGACATATCATCTTTCATACATTCGACTCAATTGGGTTTTGAACTCCCCAAATACATAATACAGACTCACTTCTGTTACATACTCACATTTTTACATAATGGTATATTAGTGACTGTTGTATTCTGCTACCTTTCCTATCCCCTACTATCCCCCCTCCCCTCCCTTCCCCTCCCATCTTCCCTCTGAAACAGTCCTCTTGAACCCCAGTCTCCATCCTCTGCTCTCTGCAACAGACCTTTTGCACACCAGTTTCCAACATCTGCTCTCTAAACAGTTCTTTTCCACCCCAGTCTCCAACCTATGCTCTTTTTAACATTCCTTCTGTACTGCAGTCTCCAACCACTGCTCTCTGTAAGGGTCCTTCGGCACACGAGTCTCCAAGCTCTGCTTTCTGTCTTAGTCCTTCTGCTCCCGAGTCTCCAACCTTTGTTCTGTGTAACTGTCCTTCTGCACCTTAGTCTCCAACCTCTGCTCTCTGCTACAGTCCTTCTTCACCTCAATATCCAACCTCTACTCTCTGCAACAGTCCTTTTACACCGAAGTCTAAAACCTCTGCTCTCTGCAACAGTCCTTCTGCACCCCAGTCTCCAAACTCTGCTCTCTTTATCAATCATTCTGCACCTCAGTCTCCAAGCTCTGCTCTCTGCAACGGTCCTTCTGCACCTCGGTCTCCAAACTCTACTCTCTGCAATAGTGCTTCTGCACCTGAGTCTCCAAACTCTGATCTTTGTAAGATCCTTCTGCAACCCAGTCTCCAAACTCTGCTCTCTGTAACAATCCTTCTGCACCCCAGTCTCCAAACTCTGCTCTCTGTAACAGGCCTTCTGACACCCAGTCTCCAAACTCTGCTGTCTTTATCAGTCCTTCTGCACCCCAGTCTCCAAAATCTGCTCTCTGCAACGATCCTTCAGCACCCTGTCTCCAACCTGTGCTTGCTGCAACAGTCTTTGTTCACCCAGTCTCCAACATCTGCTCTCTGCAACACTTCTTCTGTACCTCAGTCTGAAAACTCTGCTCTCTGCAACAATCCTTCTACACCCAAGTCTCCAAACTCTGCTCGCTGTAACAGTCCTTCTGTACATCAGTCTCCAACCTCTTCTTTCTGTGAGACCCTTCTGAAACCCAGTCTGCAAACTCTGCTCACTGAAACAGTCTTTCTGCACCCCATCTCCAAACTCTGCTCTCTGTAACAATAATTCTGCACCTCAGTCTCCAACCTCTGCTCTCTGCAAAGGTGCTTCTGCACCCCAGTCTCCAACCTCTGTTCTCTTCAACAGTCCTTCTGCACCCCATTCTCCAACCTCTGCACTCTGTAGCAGTCCTTCTGTACGTGAGTCTCCAAACTCTGCTCCCTTTATCCATCCTTCTGCACCCCAGTCTCCAACATCTGCTTTCTCAATAAGTCCTTCTGAACCCACTCTCCAAACTCAGCTCAATTTAACAGTCTTTCTGCACCTCAGTCTATAACCTCTTCTTTCTGTAACAGTCCTCCTGCACCCCAATCTTCAACCTCTGCTCTCTGCAACATTCATTTTTCACCCCAGTCTCCTTCCTGTGCTCTCTGTAAAAGTTCTTCTGCACATCAGTCTCCAACCTCTTCTCTCAGCAACGGTCCTTATGCACCCCAGTCTCCAATATCTGTTCTCTGCAACTGTCCTTCTGCACCTCAGTCTCCAAACTCTGCTCTCTGTCAGAGGCCTTCTGCACTCCAGTCTCCAACCTCTTCTCTCTGTCACAGGCCTTCTGCACCCAAGTCTCCAAACTCTGCTCTTTTTAACAATCCTTCTGCATCCCAGTATCCAACCTCTGCTCTCTGCAACAGTCTTTTTGCACCTCAGTCTCCATACTTCGCTCGCTGTAAGATGCTTCTGCACACCAGTCTCCCAACTCTGCCCTCTGTATCAGTCCTTCTTCACCCCTGTCTCCTATCTCAGCTCTCTGTAACAGTTCTTCTTCACCTCTGTCTCCAAATTCTGCTTTCTGTATGATGCTTCTGCACCCCAGTCTACAACCTCTGCTCTCTGAAACAGTCCTTCTACACCCTTGTCTCCATGATCTTCTCTGCAACAGTCGTTCTGCACCCCAGTCTCCAACCTATGCTCTCTGTAAGATAATTTTGCACACCTGTCTCCAACCTCTGCTCTCTGTAATGGTCCTTACACATCCAAGTCTCTAAACTCTGCGTTATGTATCAGTCATTCTGCACCCCAGTCTCCGAACTCTGCTCTATGTAACAGTCCTTCTGCACCTGAAACTCCAATCTCTGTTCTCTGCAAAAGTCCTTCTCAACCCCAATCTCCAACCTCTGCTCTCTGCAACAGTCTTTCTGCACCTCAGTGTGCAAACTCTGCTCTCTGTAAGATCCTTCTGAAACCCAGTCTTCAACATCTGCTTTCTGCAATGGTCCTTCTGCACCGAAGTCTCAAAAATCTGATCTCTACAACAGTTATTCTGCACCCCAGTCTAAAACCTCTGCTCTCTGTAACAGTCCTTTTGTACCACAGTCTCCAAACTCTGTTGTCTTTAAGGGTCCTTCTGCACCACATTCTCCAACCTCTGCTTCCTGTATCAGTCTTTCTGCACCACATTCTCAAAACTCTGCTGTCTGCATCAGTCCTTCTGCACTTCAGTCTGCAACCTCTGCTGTCTGCAATAGTTTATATGCACCCCAGTCTCCAAATACTGCTCTCTGCAACTTTTCTTCTGCACCCCAGTCTCCATCATCTGTTCTCTGCAACAGTCCATCTCCAACCCAGTCTCCATCCTCTGATCGCTGCAACAGTTCTTCTGCACCTCAGTCTCCAACCTCTGCTATCTGTAACAGTCCTTCTGCACCCCACTTTTCAACCTCTGCTCTCTGGAACGATCCCTCTGCACCCCAGTCTCCAATCTCTGCTCACTGCAACAGTCCTTGTGCACCCCAATCTCCAACATCTGCTCTCTGCAACAGTTCCTCTGTACCTCAATATGAAAACTCTGCTGTCTACAATTATCCTTCTGCACCCGAGTCTCCAACCTCTGCTCTCTGAAACAGTCCTTCTGTACCTCAGTCTCCAACATCTGCTCTGTATCAGTCCCACACCCCTGTCTCCCACATATGCTCTCTGTAACTGTCCTTCTTCACCTCAGTCTTTAACCTCTGCTCTGTGTAAGAGTCCTTCTGTATCTCAGTCTGGAAACTCTGCTGACTGCAACAATCCTTCTGTACCCCAGTCTCCAACCTCTGTTCTCTGCAACGAACCTTCTGAAACTCATTCTCCAACCTCTCCTCTCTGTAACAGTCCTTCTGCACCTCAGTCCCCAATATCTGCTCTCTGTAAAATCCTTCTGCAACCAAGTCTACAAACTCTGCCATCAGTAACAGTCCTTCTGGAGCCCTTCTCCAAACTCTGCTGTCCATAACTGGCCTTCTGAACCCCAGTCTCCATCCTCTGATCTCTTTAACAGTCCTGCTGCACCTGGGTCTACAATCTCTGCTCTCTGTAACATCCTTCTGCAACCTTGTCTAAAAACACTACTCTCTGTAACAGTCCTTCTGCACCTCAGTCTCCAACCTCTGTTCTTTGCAACACTCTTCTGCATCCCAGTTGCCAAAATCTGCTCTCTGTAACAGTCCTTCTGTACCACATTCTTCAAACTCTGCTCTTTGTAACAGTCCTTCTGGACACCAGTCTCCAACGTCTGCTTTCTGTATCAGTACTTCTGCTCCCCAGTCTACATACTCTGCTCTCTGTAACAGTACTGCGTCACCTCATATCCAACTCTGCTCTCTGTAACAGTTCTTATGCACCCCAGTCTCCAACCGCTGCTGTCTGCAACATTCCTTCTTCACCCCAGTCTGCAACGTGTGCTCTGTGTAACAGTCCTTCTGCAGCCAAGTCTTCACCTCTGCTCTCTGCAACGATCATTCTGTACCTCATTCTTAAATCTCTGCTCTCTGCAAAAATCCTTCTGTACCCCAGTCTCCAATCGCTTTCTCTGTAACAGTCCTTCTCCACCTCACTCTTCAACCACTGCTCTCTGCAAGAGTCCTTCTGCACCTCAGTCTCCAACATCTACTCTCTGCAATGATCCTTCTACACCTCAGTCTCCAACCTCTGCTCTCTAAAAAATTTTTCTGCATGCCAGTTTCCAAAATCTTCTCTCTGTAATATTCCTTCTCCACTCCAGTCTCCAACCTCTGCTTTCTGCAACGGTCCTGATGCACCCCAGTCTCAAACCTCTGTACTCTGCAACAATCCTTCTGCTCCCCATTCTCCATACTCTGCTCTTTATAACAGTCCTTCTGCACCCCAGTCTCCAACCTCTGCTCTCTGCAACAGCCTTTCTGCACCTCAGTCTCCGAACTTCTCTGGCTGTAACATGCCTCTGCACCCCAGTCTCCCAACTCTGCCCTCTGTATCAGTCCTTCTGTACCCCAGTCTCCAATCTCTGCTCTCTGTAATAGTCCTTCTACACTCCAGTCTCTATAATCTGCTCTGCAACAGTCCTTCTGCACCCCACTCTCAATTCTCTGCTCTCTGTAACAGTCCTAGTGCACCTCAGTCTCCAAACTCTGCTCTCTGTAATAGGCCTTCTGCACCCCAGTCTCCAGCATCTGCTCTCTGCAACAGTCCTTCTCCACCCCAGTCTCCAACCTCTGCTCTCTTTAACAGTTTTTCTGGACCCGAACCTCTAAACTCTACTTTCTTTAACAGTGCTTCTACACCCCAGTCTAAAATCTCTGCTCTCTGCAAAAGTTTTTCTGCACCCAACCTCCAACCTCTTTTCTCTGTAGCTATTCTTCTGCAACTCAGTCTCCAAACTTTGCTCTTTGCAAGGGTCCTTCTGCACCTCAGTCTCCAACCTCTACTCTCTGAAACAGTGCTTTTGCACCTCAGTCTCCAACCTCTGCTCTCTGTAAGATCCTTTTGCAACCCATTCTCCATCCTCGGCTCTCTGTAACAGGCCTTAGGCACCCCAGTCTCCAACCTCTGTTCTCTGTATCAGTCAATCTGCACCCCAGTCTCCAACCTCTGCTGCCGGAAACAGTCCTTGTGCAAGCCAGTCTCCAACATCTGCTCTCTGCAACAGTTCTTCTGTACATCAGTCTGAAAAATCTGCTCCCTGCTACAATCCCTCTGCACCCCAGTCTCCAACCTCTACTCTCTGTAACAGTCTTTCTGTACCTCTGTCTCCTACCTCTGCTCTCTGTAACACCCTTTTGAAAACAAGTCTGCAAACTCTGCTCTCTGTAACAGACTTTCTGCACCCCAGTCTCCAAACTCTGCTCTCTGTACCAGGCCTTCTGCATCCCAGTATCCAACATCTGCTCTCTCTAAGAGGCCTTCTGCACCCCAGTCTCCAACCTCTTCTCTCGACAATGATCCGTCTGCACCCCAGTCTTCTACCTCTTCTCTCTAATACAGTCCTTCTGCACCCCAGTCGCCTACCTCTGCTCTCTGTAAGATCCTTCTGCACACCAGTCTCCAACCCCTGCTCGCTGTAACAGTTTTTCTGAAACCTAGTCTCCAAACTCTGCTCTCAGAAACGGTCCTTCTGCACCCCAGTCTCCAACCTCTGTTTTCTGCAACAGTCCTTCTACACCCAAGTCTCCAAACTCTGCTCTCTGTAACAAGGCTTCTGCTCATCAGTCTCCAACCTCTGCTCTCTGCAACGGTCTTTCTACACCTCAGTCTCCAACCTCTGTTGTCTTCAATAGTCCTTCTGCACCCCAGTATCCAACCTCTGCTCTCTGTAACAGTACTTGTGAACCCCAGTCTCCAACTTCTGCTCTCTTCAACATTCATTCTGCACCCAGTATCAAACATATGCTCTCTGTAAAAGTCTGTCTGCACCCCGGTCTCCAACCTCTGCTTTCTGTAATGGTCCTTATGCACCCCAGTCTCAAACATCCACTCTCTGTAACAGTCCTTCTGTCCCACAGTCTCCAAACTCTTTTCTCTGTAAGATCCTTCTGAAACCCAGTCTCCAACACCTGCTATCTGTAACTGTCTTCTTCACCCCAGTCTTTAAACTCTGCTCTCTGCAACACTCCTTCTGCACCTGAGTCTCCAAACTCTGCTTTCTGCATCAGTCCTTCTTCACCCATGTCTCCAACCTCTGCGCTATGTAACAGTCGTTCTATACCGCAGTCTCCAAATTCTGCTCTCTGCAACTATCCTTCTGAACCTCAGTCTCCAACATCTGCTCTCTGCAACAGTCCTTCTGCACCCCAGTATCCACACTCTGATCTCTGCAACAGTCTTTCTGGACCTCAGTCTCAAACCTCTGCTCTTTCTATCAGACCTTCTGCACCCCAGGCTTCAACCTCTGCTCTCTGTAACCGTCCTTCTGCACCCCAGTCTCTAACCTCTGCTCTATGCAACAGTCTTTCTGCACCCCAGTTTCCAAACTCTGCACTCTGCAACATTCCTTCTGCACCCCAGTATCCTACCTCTGCTTTCTAACAATCCTTCTGCACCTCAGTCTCCAAACTCTGCTCTTTGCAATGGTCCTTCTGCACCCCAGTCTCCAACCTCTGTTCTCTGCATAAGTCCTTCTGCCACACAGTCTCCAACATCAGCTCTCAGTTACAGTCCTTTTGTAAAGCAGTCTCTAAACTTTGTTCTCTGTAACGGTCCTTATGCACCCCAGTCGCCAACTTTGCTTTCTGTATCAGTTCTTCTGCACCCCAGTCTCCAACCTCTGCTCTCTGCAACAGTATTTCTGCACCACAGTCTCGACCTTCTGCTCTCTACAACATTTCTTCTGCACCTTAGTCTCCATTTGTCCTCTCTGTAACTGTCCTTCTGCACCCCCTTCTTCATCCTTCACTCTCTGTAACAATCATTCTGCACCACAGTCTCAAACCTCTGCTCTCTCCAAAGATCCTTATGCACGTCAGTCCCCAAACTCTGCTGTCTGCAATTATTCTTCTGCACCTCAGTCTCCAACCTCTGCTCTCTGTAAAAGGCCTCTTGCACCCCAGTCTCAAACCTCTTCTCTCTACAACGACCCTCTGCACCTCAGTCTCCAACCTCTGCTCTCTGCAACAGTCCATTGCACCCCAGTCTCCAACCTCTGCTCTCTGCAAAAGTCTTTCTACACCCCAGTCTCAAAAATCTGCTCTCTGCAACAGTCCTTCTACACCCAAGTCTCCAACCTCTACTCTCTGCAAAGATCCTTCTGCACCCCAGTCTCCAACGTCTGCTCTCTGTAACAGTCCTTCTGCACTCCAGTCTTCAACAGCTGGTCTCTATAAGATCCTTTTGCACCTCAGTTTTCAAACTCTGCTCTTTGTGGCATTCCTTCTGCACCCCAGTCTCCAAGCTCTACTCTCTGTAACAGTCCTTCTGTAAAGCAGTCTCCAAACTCTGCTCTCTTTAATGATCCTTCTGCACCTCAGTCTCCGACCTCTGCTCTCTTTATCAGGCCTTCTACACCTCAGTTTCCAACCTTTGCTCTCTGTAAAAGTTTTTCTGAACCCCAATCTCCAAAGTCTGCTCTCTGTAACACTCCTTCTGCTCCCCAGTCTTCATCGACTGCTCTCTGTAAGAATCCTTCTGCACCCCAGTCTCCAACCTCTTCTCTCTGTAAAAGTCCTTCTGCAACTCAGTCTCCAAATTCTGCTCTCTGTAACAGGCCTTCTGCACCCCAGTCTCCAACCTCTGCTCTCTGGGTCAGTCCTTCTAAACCCCAGTATCCTACCTCTGCACTCTGTAACAATCCTTCTGCACCCCAGTCTCCAAACTCTGCTCAGTGCAATAGTTCTTGTACACTCCAATCTCCAACCTCTACTCTCTGCAACAGTCCTTCTGCACGCCAGTCTCCAACATATGATCTCTTTAACAGTTTTTCTGCACTTCAGTCTCGAAATTTTGCTCTATGCAACAGTCCTTCTGCACCTTAATCTCCCAACTCTGATCTCTCCAAGAGTTTTTCTACACCCACGTTTCCAAACTCTGCTTTCTTAAACAGTCTTTCTGCACCTCAGTCTGCAAATTTTGCTCTTTGCAACAGTCCGTCTGCACCTTAATCTCCAACCTCTGCTCTATGCAAGAGTCCTTCTAAACCCATGTCTCCAAACTCTGCTCTCTTAAACAGTCCTGCACCTCAGTCTCCGAACTCTGCTCTCTGCAACGGTCTTTCTGCACCTCAGTCTTCTACATCTTCTCTCTGTAACAGTCATTCTGCACCTCAGTCTCCAACCTCTTGTCTGTGTAAGTTTCTTCTGAAAACCAGTCTCCAAACTCTGCTTTCTGTAACAGTCCTTCTGCACCCCAAACTCCAAACTTTGATCTGTGTAACAGATCCAACCTCTTCTCTCTTTAACAGTTTTTGTGCACCCCAGTCTCCACACTCTGCTCTCTGCAACGATCTTTCTGCACCCACTTCTCCAAACTCTGCTCTCCGCCACAGTCCTTCTGCACCCAAGTTTCCAAAGTCTTCTCTCTGTAAGATCCTTCTGCACCCCAGTTTCCAAACTCTTCTCTCTGTAACATTCCTTCTGCACCCCAGTCTCCAAACTCTACTCTCTGCAATGGTCCCTCTGCACAGAAGTCTCCAATCTCTGTTCTCGACGAGAGTTCTTCTGTACCACAGTCTTCAACCTCTTTTCTCTTTAAGGGTCCTAATTCACTCCAGTCCTCAACCTCTGCTTTCTGTATCAGTCCTTCTGCAACATAGTCTCCAAACTCTGCTCTCTGTAAAAGTCCTTCTGCATCTCACTCTGAAACCTCTGCTCTCTGCAACAGTCCTTCTGCACCTCACTCTGCAACCTCTGCTCTCTGCAACAGTCTTTCTGCACCCCGGTCACTAAACTCTGCTCTCTGAAACAGTCCTTCTACACCACATAATCCAACATCTGCTCTCTGCTACATTCCTTCTTCACCTCAGTCTGCAACCTCTGCTCTCTACAATACTCCTTCTGAACCCAAGTCTCCAATCTCTGCTCTATCCAACAGTCCTTTTGCACCACAGACTCCAACATCTGCTCTCTAAAAGAGTTCTTCTCCACTCCAGTCTTAAACCTCAGCTCTCTGCCACAATCTTTCTGCACCCAGATCACCAACGTCTGCTTTCTGTATCAGCCCTTCTGCACCCCAGGCTTCAACCTCTGCTCTCTGTATCCAGTCCTTATGCACCTCAGTCTCCAACCTCTACTTTCTGAAGCAGTCCTTCTGGACCCCAGTCTCCAAGCTCTTCTCTCGGCAACAGTCCTTCTGGACGCCAATATTCAACCTCTACTCTCTGCAATAATCCTTCTACACCCCAGTCTCCCATCTCTGCTCTCTGTAACAGGCCTTCTGCACCCCAGTATAAAACCTATGCTCTCTTTAAAAGTCCTTCTGCACCTCAGTCTGAAAACTCTGCTAACTTTAACGATCCTTCTGCACCTCAGTCTCAAACCTCTGCTCTCTGTAACAGTCCTTCTGTACCTCAGTCTCCAACCTCTGCTTTCTGTAAGATCCTTTTGCAACCCAGTCTTTAAACTCTGCTCTCTGTAACTGATCTTCTGCACCCCATTCTCCAAAAACTTCTCTCTGTAACAGGCCTTCTGCATTCCAAGCTCCAAACTCTGCTGTCAGTAACAGGCCTTTTGACCCTAGTCTCAAAACTCTTCTCTCTTCAAAGATCCTTCTGCACCCCAGTCTCCAAACTCTCATCTCCGCAAAAGTCCTTCTGCACCCCAGTCTTCAACCTTTGCTGTCTGTAAGATCCTTCTGCACACCTGTCTCCAACCTCTGCTCTCTGTAACAGTCCTTCTGTAAAGCAGTCTCCAACCTCAGGTCTCTGTAAGGGTCCTTCTACACCTCAGTCTCCAACCTCTGCACTCTGCATCACTCCATCTGAACAAAAGTCTCCAAACTTCGCTATCTGCAACAGTTTTTCTGCACCTCAGTCTTCAACCTGTGCTCTCTGTAAAAGTCCTACTGCATCCCAGTCTTCAACCTGTGCTCTCTGTAAAAGTTCTTCTGCTCTCTTTAACGATCCTTCTGTAACCCAGTCTCCAACCTCTGCTCTCTGCAACGATTTTTCTGCACCCCAGTCTCCAACCTCTGCTCTCTTTAACTATCCTTCTGCTCTCCAGTCTCTAACCTCTTCTCTATGCAACAATCCTTCTGCACCCAAGTTTTCAACATCTGCTCTCTGCAACAGTCCTTCTACACCCTAGTCTTCAACTTTTGCTCTCTGCAACAGTCTTTCTACACCCCAGTCTCCATACTCTGCTCGCCCCAATGATCCTTTTGCACCCCAGTCTCCACCCTCTGTTCTCTACAACAGTTATTCTGCACACCAGTCTCCAACCTCTGCTCTCTGTAACAGTCCTTCTGTACTGCAGTCTCCAAACTTTTTTCTTTGTAAGGATCTTTAGGAACCCCACTATCCAATCTCTGCTTTCTGTATCCTTCGTTTTCCATCACAGTCTCCAAACTCTGCCTGCCGTAACAGTCCTTCTGCTACTCAGTCTGCAAACTCTGCTCTCT
>NW_027522153.1:0-30593 GCF_052094955.1 Ictidomys tridecemlineatus | reverse complement strand
AACCGATCGTTTGCAGTAACCGTTTTCATTTTGAGGTTTCACTCTGTTTTCTCCTATAGGGACACATGTATTTTGAACTCTAAATCAAACACGGTTTGTGCTAGCTCTTTGAAACTTGACACAATAAAGCAGTTTCAAGTTCTATCTCTATGCGTTGTTTGCTGTTCATGTAGCCCTAAGCAGAAAATGGCGAAAATCACTTTCATTGAAAGGGGTTGCCAAACTTCCAAAAAACTACGAGTGCCTGAAAACTCAGCAGACATTTTTTCACCCAATCTTGATGATTCTTTCACGTAATGATCAGTACACCAAAACCACTTCGCTCACCAAATTTCGTTCTTCTAGGTTAAACTGTTCGTTTGCAGTAACCGTTTTCATCTTTAGGTTTAACTCTGTTTTCTCCTATAGGGATACATGTATTTGGAACTCTAAAACTAACACAGTTTCTGCTAGCTATTTGAAACTTGACACAATAAAGCAGTTTCAAGTTCTATCGCTATGCTTTGTTTGCTTTTGATGTACCCCTAAGCAGAGACTGGCGAAAATCACTTTCATGGAAAGGGGTTGCAGAGCTTCCAAAAAACTATGAGTTGCCTGAAATCTCAGCAAACATTCTTTCACCCAATCGTGATGATTTTTTCAGGTAATGATCAGTACCCCAAAACCACTTGGCTCACCAAATTTCGTTCTTCTAGGTTAAACCGTTTGCTTGCAGTAACCGTTTTCATCTTTAGGTTTCACTCTGTTTTTCCTATAGGGATACATGTATTTGGAAATCTAAATCAAACACGATTTGTGCTAGCTCTTTGAAACTGGACACAATAAAGCAGTTTCAAGTTCTATCTCTATGGTTTGTTTGCTGTTGATGTAGCCCTAAGCAGAGACTTGCGAAAATCAGTTTCATGGAAAGGGGTTGCCAAGCTTCCAAAAAACTACAAGTTGCCTGAAATCTCAGCAAACATTTTTTCACCCAATCTTGATGATTCTTACAGGTAATGATCAGGACACCAAAACCACTTCGCTAACCAGATTTCGTTCTTCTAGGTTAAACCGTTCGTTTGCAGTAACCGTTTTCATCTTTAAGTTTCACTCTGTTTTATCCTATAGGGATACATGTATTTGGAACTCTAAATCAAACATGGCTTGTGCTTGCTCTTTGAAACAGGACACATTAAAGCAGTTTCATGTTCTATCTCTATGCTTTGTTTGCTGTTGATTTAGCCCTAAGCAGAGACTGGCGAAAATCAGTTTCTTGGAAAGTGGTTGCCAATCTTCCAAAAAACTACGAGTTGCCTGAAATCTCAGCAAACATTTTTTCACCCAATATTGATGATTCTTTAAGGTAATGATCAGTACACCATAACCACTTGGCTCACCAATTTTCGTTCTTCTAGGTTAAACCGTTCGTTTGCAGTAACCGTTTTCATTTTTAGGTTTCACTCTCTTTTCTCCTATAGGGATACATGTATTTGGAACTCTAAATCAAACACGGATTGTGCTAGCTCTTTGAAACTTGACACAATAAAGCAGTTTCAAGTTCTATCTATATGGTTTTTGCTGTTGATATAGCCCTAAGCAGAGGACTGGCGAAAATCACTTTCATAAAAGGGGTTGCCAATCTTCGAAAAAACTACGAGTTGCCTGAAATCTCAGCAAACATTTTTTCACCCAATCTTGATGATTCTTTCAGGTAATGATCAGTACACCAAAACCACTTGGCTCACCAAATTTCGTTCTTCTAGGTTAAACTGTTCGTTTGCAGTAACTGTTTTCATCTTTAGGTTTAACTCTGTTTTCTCCTATAGGGATACATGTATTTGGAACTCTAAATCTAACACAGTTTCTGCTAGCTATTTGAAACTTGACACAATAAAGCAGTTTCAAGTTCTATCGCTATGCTTTGTTTGCTGTTGATGTAGCCCTAAGCAGAAACTGGCGAAAATCAGTTTCATGGAAAGGGGTTGCCAAGCTTCCAAAAAACTACGAGTTGCCTGAAATCTCAGCAAACATTTTTTCACCCAATCTTGATGATTCTTACAGGTAATGATCAGTACCCCAAAACCACTTGGCTCACCAAATTTCGTTCTTCCAGGTTAAACCGTTCGTTTGCAGTAAGCGTTTTCATCTTTAGGTTTCACTCTGTTTTCTCCTATAAGGATACATGTATTTGGAACTCTAAATCAAATACGGTTTGTGCTAGCTCTTTGAAACTGGACACAATAAAGCAATTTCAAGTTCTATCTCTATGCTTTGTTTTCTGTTGATGTTGCCCTAAGCAGAGACTGGCCAAAATCACTTTCATAAAAAGGGGTTGCCAAGCTTCCAAAAAACTACGAGTTGCCTGAAATCTCAGGAAACATTCTTTCACCCAATCTTGATGATTTTTTCAGGTAATGATTAGTACACCAAAACCACTTGGATCACCGAATTTCGTTCTTTTAGGTTAAACCGTTCGTTTGCAGGAACCGTTTTCATTTTTAGGTTTCACTCTGTTTTCTCCTATAGAGATACATGTATTTGGAACTGTAAATCAAACACGGTTTGTGCTAGCTCTTTGAAACTTGACACAATAAAGCAGTTTCAACTTCTATCTCTATGCTTTGTTTGCTGTTGATGTAGCCCTAAAGAGAGACTGGCGAAAATCACTTTCATAAAAAGGGGTTGCCAAGCTTCCAAAAAACTACGAGTTGCCTAAAATCTCAGCAAACATTTTTTCACCCAATCTTGATGATTCTTTCAGGCAATGATCAGTACACCAAAACCACTTCGCTCACCAAATTTCGTTCTTCTAGGTTAAACCGTTCGTTTGCAGTAACCGTTTTCATCTTTAGGTTTCACTCTGTTTTCTCCTATAAGGATACATGTATTTGGAACTCTAAATCAAACACGGTTTGTGCTAGCTCTTTGAAACTTGACACAATAAAGCAGTTTTAAGTTCTATCTCTACGGTTTGTTTGCTGTTGATGTAGCCCTAAGCAGAGACTGGCGAAAATCACTTTCATGGAAAGGGGTTGCCAAGATTCCAAAAAAACTACGAGTTGCCTGAAATCTCAGCAAACATTTTTTCACCCAATCTTGATGATTCCTTCAGGCAATGATCAGTACACCAAAACCACTTCGGTCACCAAATTTCGTTCTTTTAGGTTAAACCGTTCATTTGCAGTAACCGTTTTCATCTTTAGGTTTCACTCTGTTTTCTCCTATAGGGATACATGTATTTGGAACTCTAAATCAAACACGGTTTGTGCTAGCTCTTTGAAAGTTGACACAATAAAGCAGTTTCAAGTTCTATCTCTATGGTTTGTTTGCTGTTCATGTAGCCCTAAGCAGAGACTGGCGAAAATCACTTTCATTTAAAGGGGTTGCCAAGCTTCCAAAAAACTACGAGTGGCCTGAAATCTCATCAAACATTTTTTCACCCAGTCTTGATGATTCCTTCAGGTAATGATCAGTACACCAAAACCACTTGGCTCACCAAATTTCGTTCTTCTAGGTTAAACCGTTCGTTTGCAGTAACCGTTTTCATTTTTAGGTTTCACTCTGTTTTCTCCTTAGGGATACATGTATTTGAAACTCTAAATCAAACACGGTTTGTGCTAGCTCTTTGAAACTTGACACAATAAAGCAGTGTCAAGTTCTATTTCTACGGTTTGTTTGCTGTTGATATAGCCCAAAGATGAGACTGGCGAAAATCACTTTCATTGAAAGGGGTTGCCAAGTTTCCAAAAAACTACGAGGTGCCTGTAATCTCAGCAAGCATTTTTTCACCCAATCTTGATGATTCTTTCAGGTAATGATCAGTACACCAAAACCACTTGGCTCACCAAATTTCGTTCTTCTAGGTTAAACCGTTCGTTTGCAGGAACCGTTTTCATTTTTAGGTTTCACTCTGTTTTCTCCTATAGAGATACATGTATTTGGAACTGTAAATCAAACACGGTTTGTGCTAGCTCTTTGAAACTTGAAACAATAAAGCAGTTTCAAGTTCTATCTCTATGGTTTGTTTGCTGTTGATGTAGCCCTAAGCAGAGACTGGCGAAAATCACTTTCATGGAAAGCGGTTGCCAAGCTTCCAAAAAACTAGGAGTTGCCTGAAATCTCAGCAAACATTTTTTCACCCAATCTTGATGATTCTTTTAGGTAATGATCAGTACACCAAAACCACTTCGCTCACCAAATTTCGTTTTTCTAGGTTAAACCGTTCGTTTGCAGTAACCATTTTCATCTTTAGGTTTCACTCTGTTTTCTCCTATAGGGATACATGTATTTGGAACTCTAAATAAAACACGGTTTGTTCTAGGTCTTTGAAACTTGACACAATAAAGCAGTTTCAAGTTCTATCTCTATGGTTTGTTTGTTGTTCATGTAGCCCTAAGCAGAGACTGGCGAAAATCACTTTCATGGAAAGGGGTTGCCAAGCTTCCAAAAAACTACGAGTTGCCTGAAATCTCAGCAAACATTTTTTCACCCAATCTTGATGATTCTTTCAGGTAATGATAAGTACACCAAAACCACTTGGCTCACCAAATTTCGTTCTTCTAGGTTAAACCGTTCTTTTCCAGTAACCGTTTTCATTTTTAGGTTTCACTCTGTTTTCTCCTATACGGACACATGTATTTGGAACTCTAAATCAAACACGGTTTGTGCTACATCTTTGAAACTTGACACAATAAAGCAGTTTCAAGTTCTATCTCTATGGTTTGTTTGCTGTTGATGTAGCCCTAAGCAGAGACTGGCGAAAATCACTTTCATGGAAAGGGGCTGCCAAGCTTCCAAAAAACTACGAGTTGCCTGAAATCTCAGCAAAAATTTTTTCACCCAATCTTGATGATTCTTTCAGGTAATGATCAGTACACCAAAACCACTTGGCTCACCAAATTTCGTTCCTCTAGGTTAAACCGTTCGTTTGCAGTAACCATTTTCATTTTTAGGTTTCACTCTGTTTTCTCCTATAGGGATACATGTATTTGGAACTCTAAATCAAACACGGTTTGTGCTAGCTCTTTGAAACTTGACACAAGAAAGCAGTTTCAAGTTCTATCTCTATGGTTTGTTTGCTGTTGATGTAGCCCTAAGCAGAGACTGGAGAAAATCACTTTCATGGAAAGGGGTTGCAAAGCTTCCAAAAAACTACTAGTTGCCTGAAATCTCAACAAACATTTTTTCATCCAATCTTGATGATTCTTTCAGGTAATGATCAGTACACCAAAACCACTTGGCTCACCAAATTTCGTTCCTCTAGGTTAAACCGTTCGTTTGCAGTAACCATTTTCATTTTTAGGTTTCACTCTGTTTTCTCTATAGGGATACATGTATTTGGAACTCTAAATCAAACACGGTTTGTGCTAGCTCTTTGAAACTTGACACAAGAAAGCAATTTCAAGTTCTATCTTTATGGTTTGTTTGTTGTTGATGTAGCCCTAAGCAGAGACTGGTGAAAATCACTTTCATGGAAAGGGGTTACCAAGCTTCCAAAAAAGTACGAGTTTCCTGAAATCTCAGCAAACATTCTTTCACCCAATTTTGATGATTCTTTCAGGTAATGATCAGTACAACAAAACCACTTGGCTCACCAAATTTCGTTCTTCTAGGTTAAACCGTTCGTTTGCAGTAACCGTTTTCATTTTTAGGTTTCACTCTGTTTTCTCCTAAAGGGATACACGTATTTGGAACTCTAAATCAAACACGGTTTGTGCTAGCTCTTTGAAACTTGACACAATAAAGCAGTTTCAAGTTCTATCTCTATGCGTTGTTTGCTCTTGATGTAGCCCTAAGCAGAGACTGGCGAAAATCACTTTCATAAAAAGGGTTGCCAAGCTTCCAAAAAACTACGAGTTGCGAGAAATCTCAGCAAACATTCTTTCACCCAATGTTGATGATTCTTTCAGGTAATGATCAGTACCCCAAAACCACTTGGCTCACCAAATTTCGTTCATCTAGGTTAAACCGTTCGTTTGCAGTAACCGTTTTCATCTTTAGGTTTCACTCTGTTTTCTCCTAAAGGGATACATGTATTTGGAACTCTAAATCAAACACGGTTTGTGCTAGCTCTTTGAAACTTGACACAATAAAGCAGTTTCAAGTTCTATCTCTACAATTTGTTTCCTGTTGATATGGCCCTAAGCAGAGACTGGCGAAAATCACTTTCATGGAAAGGGGTTGCCAAGCTTCCAAAAAACTACGAGTTGCCTGAAATCTCAGCAAACATTTTTTCACCCAATCTTGATGATTCTTTCAGGTAATGATCAGTACACCAAAACCACTTGGCTCACCGAATTTCGTTCTTCTAGGTTAAACCATTCGTTTGCAGGAACCGTTTTCATTTTTAGGTTTCACTCTGTTTTCTCCTATAGAGATACATGTATTTGGAACTGTAAATCAAACACGGTTTGTGCTAGCTCTTTGAAACTTGACACAATAAAGCAGTTTCAAGTTCTATCTCTATGGTTTGTTTGCTGTTCATGTAGCCCTAAGCAGAGACTGGCGAAAATCACTTTCATGGAAAGGGGTTGCCAAGCTTCCAAAAAACTACGAGTTTCCTGAAATCTCAGCAAACATTTTTTCACCCAATCTTGATGATTCTTTCAGGTAATGATCAGTACCCCAAAACCACTTGGCTCACCAAATTTCGTTCTTCTAGGTTAAACCGTTCGTTTGCAGTAACCGTTTTCATCTTTAGGTTTCACTCTGTTTTCTCCTATAGGGATACATGTATTTGGAACTCTAAATCAAACACAGTTTGTGCTAGCTCTTTGAAACTTGACACAATAAAGCAGTTTCAAGTTCTATCTCTATGCGTTGTTTACTGTTGATGTAGCCCTAAGCAGAGACTGGCGAAAATCAGTTTCATGGAATGGGGTTGCCAAGCTTCCAAAAAACTACGAGTTGACTGAAATCTCAGCAAACATTTTTTCATCCAATCTTGATGATTCTTTCAGGTAATGATCAGTACACCAAAACCACTTGGCTCACCAAATTTCGTTCTTCTAGGTTAAACCGTTCGTTTGCAGTAACCGTTTTCATTTTTAGGTTTCACTCTGTTTTCTCCTATAGGGATACATGTATTTGGAACTCGAAATCAAACACGGTTTGTGCTAGCTCTTTGAAACTTGACACAATAAAGCAGTTTTAAGTTCTATCTCTATGGATTGTTTGCTGTTGATGTAGCTCTAAGCAGAGACTGGCGAAAATCACTTTCATAAAAAGGGGTTTCCAAGCTTCCAAAAAACTACAAGTTTCCTTAGATCTCAGCAAACATTTTTTCAACCAATCTTGATGATAATTTCAGGTAATGATCAGTACACCAAAACCACTTGGCTCACCAAATTTCATTCTTCTAGGTTAAACCGATCGTTTGCAGTAACCATTTTCATTTTAGGTTTCACTCTGTTTTCTCCTAAAGAGATACATGTATTTGGAACTCTAAATCAAACACGGTTTGTGCTAGCTCTTTGAAACTTGACACAATAAAGCAGTTTCAAGTTCTATCTCTATGCGTTGTTTGCTGTTCATGTAGCCCTAAGCAGAGACTGGCGAAAATCCCTTTCATGGAAAGGGGTTGCCAAGCATCCAAAAAACTACGAGTTGCCAGAAATCTCAGCAAACATTTTTTCACCCAATCTTGATGATTCTTTCAGGTAATGATCAGTACACCAAAACCACTTGGCTCATTAAATTTCGTTCTTCTAGGTTAAACCGTTCGTTTGCAGTAACCGTTTTCATTTTTAGGTTTCACTCTGTTTTCTCCTATATGGATACATGTATTTGGAACTCTAAATCAAACACAGTTTGTGCTAGCTCTTTGAAACTTGACACAATAAAGCAGTTTCAAGTTCTATCTCTATGGTTTGTTTGCTGTTGATGTAGGCCTAAGCAGAGACTGGAGAAAATCACTTTCATGGAAAGGGGTTGCCAAGCTTCCAAAAAACTACGAGTTGCCTGAAATCTCAGCAAACATTTTTTCACCCAATCTTGATGATTCTTTCAGGTAATGATCAGTACCCCAAAACCACTTGGCTCACCAAATTTCGTTCTTCTAGGTTAAACCGTTCGTTTGCAGTAACCGTTTTCATCTTTAGGTTTCACTCTGTTTTCTCCTATAGAGATACATGTATTTTGAACTCTAAATCAAACAGGGTTTGTGCTAGCTCTTTGAAACTTGACACAATAAAGCAGTTTCAAGTTCTATCTCTATGCTTTGTTTGCTGTTGATGTAGCCCTAAGCAGAGACTGGCGAAAATCACTTCCATGGAAAGGGGTTGCCAAGCTTTCAAAAAACTACGAGTTGCCTGAAATCTCAGCAAACATTTATTCACCCAATCTTGATGATTCTTTCAGGTAATGATCAGTACACCAAAACCACTTGGCTCACCAAATTTCCTTCTACTAGGTTAAACCGTTCGTTTGCAGTAACCGTTTTCATTTTTAGGTTTCACTCTGTTTTCTTTTATAGAAATACATGTATTTGGAACTCTAAATCAAACACGGTTTGTGCTAGCTCTTTGAAACTTGACACAATAAAGCAGTTTCAAGTTCTATTTCTATGGTTTGTTTGCTGTTGATGTAGCCCAAAGAAGAGACTGGCGAAAATCACTTTCATATAAAGGGGTTGCAGAGCTTCCAAAAAACTACGAGTTGCCTGAAATCTCAGCAAACATTCTTTCACCCAATCTTGATGATTCTTTCAGGTAATGATCAGTACACCAAAACCACTTGGCTCACCAAATTTCGTTCTTCTAGGTTAAACCGTTCGTTGGCAGTAACCGTTTTCATTTTTAGGTTTCACTGTATTTTCTTCTATAGGGATACATGTATTTGGAACTCTAAATCAAACACGGTTTGTGCTAGCTTTTTGAAACTTGACACAAAAATGCAGTTTCAAGTTCAATCTATATGGTTTGTTTGCTGTTGATGTAGCCCTAAGCAGAGACTGGCGAAAATCACTTTCATGGAAAGGGGTTGCCAAGCTTCCAAAAAAG
Organism: Ictidomys tridecemlineatus; assembly: GCF_052094955.1. Taxonomy (NCBI): domain Eukaryota; kingdom Metazoa; phylum Chordata; class Mammalia; order Rodentia; family Sciuridae; genus Ictidomys; species Ictidomys tridecemlineatus. Next base: position 21,615 of record NW_027522153.1, on the reverse strand, counting down.
TACGAGTTGCCTGAAATCTCAGCAAACATTTTTTTACCCAATCTTGATGATTCTTTCAGGTAATGATCAGTACACCAAAACAACTTGGCTCACCAAATTTCGTTCTTCTAGGTTAAACCGTTTGTTTGCAGTAGCCGTTTTCATTTTAAGTTTCACTCTGTTTTCTCCTATAGGGATAAATGTATTTGGATCTCTAAATCAAACACGGTTTGTGCTAGCTCTTTGAAACTTGACACAATAAAGCAGTTTCAAGTTCTATCTCTATGGTTTGTTTGCTGTTGATGTAGCCCTAAGCAGAGACTGGCGTAAATCACTTTCATTTAAAGGGGTTGTCAAGCTTCCGAAAAACTACGAGTTGCCTGAAATCTCAGCAACAATTTTTTCACCCAATCTTGATGATTCCTTCAGATAATGATCAGTACACCAAAACCACTTGGCTCACCAAATTTCGTTCTTCTAGGTTAAACCGTTCGTTTGCAGTAACCGTTTTCATTTTTAGGTTTCACTCTGTTTTCTCCTATAGGAATACATGTATTTGGAACTCTAAATCAAACACGGTTTGTGATAGCTCTTTGTAACGTGACACAAAAAAGCAGTTTCAAGTTCTATCTAAATGGTTTGTTTGCTGTTGATGTAGCCCTAAGCAGAGACTGGCGAAAATCACTTTCATAAAAAGGTTGCCAAGCTTCCAAAAAACTACGAGTTTTCTAAAATCTCAGCAAACATTTTTTCAACCAATCTTGATGATTCTTTCAGGTAATGATCAGTACACCAAAACCACTTCGCTCACCAAATTTCGTTCTTCTAGGTTAAACCGTTCGTTTGCAGTAACCGTTTACATTTTTAGGTTTCACTCTGTTTTCTCCTATAGGGATACATGTATTTGGAACTCTAAAACAAACACGGTTTCTGCTAGCTCTTTGAAACTTGACACAATAAAGCAGTTTCAAGTTCTATCTCTATGTTTTGTTTGCTGTTGATATAGCCCTAAGCAGAGACTGGCGAAAATCACTTTCATGGAAAGGGGTTGCCAAGCTTCCAAAAAACTACGAGTTGCCTGAAATCTCAGCAAACATTTTTTCACCCAATCTTGATGATTCATTCAGGTAATGATCAGTACACCAAAACCACTTGGCTCACCAAATTTCGTTCTTCTAGGTTAAACCGTTCGTTTGCAGTAACCGTTTTTATTTTTAGGTTTCACTCTTATTTCTCCTATAGGGATACATGTATTTGGAACTCTAAATCAAACACGGTTTGTGCTAGCTCTTTGAAACTTGACACAATAAAGCAGTTTCCAGTTCTATCTCTACAATTTGTTTCCTGTTGATATAGCCCTAAGCAGAGACTGGCGAAAATCACTTTCATGGAAAGGGGTTTCCAAGCTTCCAAAAACTACGAGTTGCCTGAAATCTCAGCAAACATTTTTTCACCCAATCTTGATGATTCTTTCAGGTAATGATCAGTACACCAAAACCACTTGGCTCACCGAATTTCGTTCTTCTAGGTTAAACCATTCCTTTGCAGGAACCGTTTTCATTTTTAGGTTTCACTCTGTTTTCTCCTATAGAGATACATGTATTTGGAACTGTAAATCAAACACGGTTTGTGCTAGCTCTTTAAAACTTGACACAATAAAGCAGTTTCAAGTTCTATCTCTATGGTTTGTTTGCTGTTCATGTAGCCCTAAGCAGAGACTGGCGAAAATCACTTTCATGCAAAAGGGTTGCCAAGCTTCCAAAAAACTATGAGTTTCCTAAAATCTCAGCAAACATTTTTTCACCCAATCTTGATGATTCTTTCAGGTAATGATCATTACCCCAAAACCACTTGGCTCACCAAATTTCGTTCTTCTAGGTTAAACCGTTCGTTTGCAGTAACCGTTTTCCTCTTTAGGTTTCACTCTGTTTTCTCCTATAGGGATACATGTATTTGGAACTCTAAATCAAACACGGTTTGTGCTAGCTCTTTGAAACTTGACACAATAAAGCAGTTTCAAGTTCTATCTCTATGCATTGTTTACTGTTGATGTAGCCCTAAGCAGAGACTGGCGAAAATCAGTTTCATGGAAAGGGGTTGCCAAGCTTCCAAAAAACTACGAGTTGCCTGAAATCTCAGCAAACATTTTTTCATCCAATCTTGATGATTCTATCAGGTAATGATCAGTACACCAAAACCACTTGGCTCACCAAATTTCGTTCTTCTAGGTTAAACCGTTCGTTTGCAGTAACCGTTTTTATTTTTAGGTTTCACTCTGTTTTCTCCTATAGGGATACATGTATTTGGAACTCGAAATCAAACACGGTTTGTGCTAGCTCTTTGAAACTTGACACAATAAAGCAGTTTCAAGTTCTATCTCTATGGATTGTTTGCTGTTGATGTAGCTCTTAGCAGAGACTGGCGAAAATCACTTTCATAAAAAGGGGTTTCCAAGCTTCCAAAAACTACAAGTTTCCTGAGATCTCAGCAAACAGTTTTTCAACCAATCTTGATGATAATTTCAGGTAATGATCAGTACACCAAAACCACTTGGCTTACCAAATTTCATTCTTCTAGGTTAAACCGATCTTTTGCAGTAACCATTTTCATTTTAGGTTTCACTCTGTTTTCTCCTAAAGAGATACATGTATTTGGAACCCTAAATCAAACACGGTTTGTGCTAGCTCTTTGAAACTTGACACAATAAAGCAGTTTCAAGTTCTATCTCTATGCGTTGTTTGCTGTTCATGTAGCCCTAAGCAGAGACTGGCGAAAATCAGTTTCATGGAAAGGGGTTGCCAAGCATCCAAAAAACTACGAGTTGCCTGAAATCTCAGCAAACATTTTTTCACCCAATCTTGATGATTCTTTCAGGTAATGATCAGTACACCAAAACCACTTGGCTCATTAAATTTCGTTCTTCTAGGTTAAACCGTTCGTTTGCAGTAACCGTTTTCATTTTTAGGTTTCACTCTCTTTTCTCCTATATGGATACATGTATTTGGAACTCTAAATCAAACACAGTTTGTGCTAGCTCTTTGAAACTTGACACAATAAAGCAGTTTCAAGTTCTATCTCTATGGTTTGTTTGCTGTTGATGTAGGCCTAAGCAGAGACTGGAGAAAATCACTTTCATGGAAAGGGGTTGCCAAGCTTCCAAAAAACTATGAGTTGCCTGAAATCTCAGCAAACATTTTTTCACCCAATCTTGATGATTCTTTCAGGTAATGATCAGTACCCCAAAACCACTTGGCTCACCAAATTTCGTTCTTCTAGGTTAAACCGTTCGTTTGCAGTAACCGTTTTCATCTTTAGGTTTCACTCTGTTTTCTCCTATAGAGATACATGTATTTTGAACTCTAAATCAAACAGGGTTTGTGCTAGCTCTTTGAAACTTGACACAATAAAGCAGTTTCAAGTTCTATCTCTATGCTTTGTTTGCTGTTGATGTAGCCGTAAGCAGAGACTGGCGAAAATCACTTTCATGGAAAGGGGTTGCCAAGCATCCAAAAAACTACGAGTTGCCTGAAATCTCAGCAAACATTTATTCACCCAATCTTGATGATTCTTTCAGGTAATGATCAGTACACCAAAACCACTTGGCTCACCAAATTTCGTTCTACTAGGTTAAACCGTTCGTTTGCAGTAACCGTTTTCATTTTTAGGTTTCACTCTGTTTTCTTTTATAGAAATACATGTATTTGGAACTCTAAATCAAACACGGTTTGTGCTAGCTCTTTGAAACTTGACACAATAAAGCAGTTTCAAGTTCTATCTCTATGGTTTGTTTGCTGTTGATGTAGCCCAAAGAAGAGACTGGCGAAAATCACTTTCATATAAAGGGGTTGCAGAGCTTCCAAAAAACTACGAGTTGCCTGAAATCTCAGCAAACATTCTTTCACCCAATCTTGATGATTCTTTCAGGTAATGATCAGTACACCAAAACCACTTGGCTCACCAAATTTCGTTCTTCTAGGTTAAACCGTTCGTTGGCAGTAACCGTTTTCATTTTTAGGTTTCACTGTATTTTCTCCTATAGGGATACATGTATTTGGAACTCTAAATCAAACACGGTTTGTGCTAGCTTTTTGAAACTTGACACAAAAATGCAGTTTCAAGTTCAATCTATATGGTTTGTTTGCTGTTGATGTAGCCCTAAGCAGAGACTGGCGAAAATCACTTTCATGGAAAGGGGTTGCCAAGCTTCCAAAAAAGTACGAGTTGCCTGAAATCTCAGCAAACATTTTTTTACCCAATCTTGATGATTCTTTCAGGTAATGATCAGTACACCAAAACAACTTGGCTCACCAAATTTCGTTCTTCTAGGTTAAACCGTTTGTTTGCAGTAGGCGTTTTCATTTTAAGTTTCACTCTGTTTTCTCCTATAGGGATAAATGTATTTGGATCTCTAAATCAAACACGGTTTGTGCTAGCTCTTTGAAACTTGACACAGTAAAGCAGTTTCAAGTTCTATCTCTATGGTTTGTTTGCTGTTGATGTAGCCCTAAGCAGAGACTGGCGAAAATCACTTTCATTTAAAGGGGTTGTCAAGCTTCCGAAAAACTACGAGTTGCCTGAAATCTCAGCAACAATTTTTTCACCCAATCTTGATGATTCTTTCAGATAATGATCAGTACACCAAAACCACTTGGCTCACCAAATTTCGTTCTTCTAGGTTAAACCGTTCGTTTGCAGTAACCGTTTTCATTTTTAGGTTTCACTCTGTTTTCTCCTATAGGAATACATGTATTTGGAACCCTAAATCAAACACGGTTTGTGCTAGCTCTTTAAAACTTGACACAATAAAGCAGTTTCAAGTTCTATCTCTATGGTTTGTTTGCTGTTGATGTAGCCCAAAGAAGAGACTGGCTAAAATCACTTTCATATAAAGGGGTTGCAGAGCTTCCAAAAAACTACGAGTTGCCTGAAATCTCAGCAAACATTCTTTCACCCAATCTTGATGATTCTTTCAGGTAATGATCAGTACACCAAAACCACTTGGCTCACCAAATTTCGTTCTTCTAGGTTAAACCGTTCGTTGGCAGTCACCGTTTTCATTTTTAGGTTTCACTCTGTTTTCTCCTATAGGGATACATGTATTTGGAACTCTAAATCAAACACGGTGTGTGCTAGCTCTTTGAAACTTGACACAAAAATGCAGTTTCAAGTTCAATCTATATGGTTTGTTTGGTGTTGATGTAGCCCTAAGCAGAGACTGGCGAAAATCACTTTCATGAAAAGGGGTTGCCAAGCTTCCAAAAAAGTACGAGTTGCCTGAAATCTCAGCAAACATTTTTTCACCCAATATTGATGATTCTTTCAGGTAATGATCAGTACACCAAAACCACTTGGCTCACCAAATTTCGTTCTTCTAGGTTAAACCGTTCCTTTGCAGTAACCATTTTTCTTTTTAGGTTTCACTCTGTTTTCTCCTATAGGGATACATGTATTTGGAACTCTAAATCAAACACGGTTTGTGATAGCTCTTTGTAACGTGACACAAAAAAGCAGTTTCAAGTTCTATCTAAATGGTTTGTTTGCTGTTGATGTAGCCCTAAGCAGAGACTGGCGAAAATCACTTTCATAAAAAGGTTGCCAAGCTTCCAAAAAACTACGAGTTTTCTAAAATCTCAGCAAACATTATTTCAACCAATCTTGATGATTCTTTCAGGTAATGATCAGTACACCAAAACCACTTCGCTCACCAAATTTCGTTCTTCTAGGTTAAACCGTTCGTTTGCAGTAACCGTTTACATTTTTAGGTTTCACTCTGTTTTCTCCTATAGGGATACATGTATTTGGAACTCTAAAACAAACACGGTTTCTGCTAGCTCTTTGAAACTTGACACAATAAAGCAGTTTCAAGTTCTATCTCTATGTTTTGTTTGCTGTTGATATAGCCCTAAGCAGAGACTGGCGAAAATCACTTTCATGGAAAGGGGTTGCCAAGCTTCCAAAAAACTACGAGTTGCCTGAAATCTCAGCAAACATTTTTTCACCCAATCTTGATGATTCATTCAGGTAATGATCAGTACACCAAAACCACTTGGCTCACCAAATTTCGTTCTTCTAGGTTAAACCGTTCGTTTGCAGTAACCGTTTTTATTTTTAGGTTTCACTCTTTTTTCTCCTATAGGGATACATGTATTTGGAACTCTAAATCAAACACGGTTTGTGCTAGCTCTTTGAAACTTGACACAATAAAGCAGTTTCCAGTTCTATCTCTACAATTTGTTTCCTGTTGATATAGCCCTAAGCAGAGACTGGCGAAAATCACTTTCATGGAAAGGGGTTGCCAAGCTTCCAAAAAACTACGAGTTGCCTGAAATCTCAGCAAACATTTTTTCACCCAATCTTGATGATTCTTTCAGGTAATGATCAGTACACCAAAACCACTTGGCTCACCGAATTTCGTTCTTCTAGGTTAAACCATTCCTTTGCAGGAACCGTTTTCATTTTTAGGTTTCACTCTGTTTTCTCCTATAGAGATACATGTATTTGGAACTCTAAATCAAACACAGTTTGTGCTAGCTCTTTGAAACTTGACACAATAAAGCAGTTTCAAGTTCTATCTCTATGGTTTGTTTGCTGTTGATGTAGGCCTAAGCAGAGACTGGAGAAAATCACTTTCATGGAAAGGGGTTGCCAAGCTTCCAAAAAACTATGAGTTGCCTGAAATCTCAGCAAACATTTTTTCACCCAATCTTGATGATTCTTTCAGGTAATGATCAGTACCCCAAAACCACTTGGCTCACCAAATTTCGTTCTTCTAGGTTAAACCGTTCGTTTGCAGTAACCGTTTTCATCTTTAGGTTTCACTCTGTTTTCTCCTATAGAGATACATGTATTTTGAACTCTAAATCAAACAGGGTTTGTGCTAGCTCTTTGAAACTTGACACAATAAAGCAGTTTCAAGTTCTATCTCTATGCTTTGTTTGCTGTTGATGTAGCCGTAAGCAGAGACTGGCGAAAATCACTTTCATGGAAAGGGGTTGCCAAGCATCCAAAAAACTACGAGTTGCCTGAAATCTCAGCAAACATTTATTCACCCAATCTTGATGATTCTTTCAGGTAATGATCAGTACACCAAAACCACTTGGCTCACCAAATTTCGTTCTACTAGGTTAAACCGTTCGTTTGCAGTAACCGTTTTCATTTTTAGGTTTCACTCTGTTTTCTTTTATAGAAATACATGTATTTGGAACTCTAAATCAAACACGGTTTGTGCTAGCTCTTTGAAACTTGACACAATAAAGCAGTTTCAAGTTCTATCTCTATGGTTTGTTTGCTGTTGATGTAGCCCAAAGAAGAGACTGGCGAAAATCACTTTCATATAAAGGGGTTGCAGAGCTTCCAAAAAACTACGAGTTGCCTGAAATCTCAGCAAACATTCTTTCACCCAATCTTGATGATTCTTTCAGGTAATGATCAGTACACCAAAACCACTTGGCTCACCAAATTTCGTTCTTCTAGGTTAAACCGTTCGTTGGCAGTAACCGTTTTCATTTTTAGGTTTCACTGTATTTTCTCCTATAGGGATACATGTATTTGGAACTCTAAATCAAACACGGTTTGTGCTAGCTTTTTGAAACTTGACACAAAAATGCAGTTTCAAGTTCAATCTATATGGTTTGTTTGCTGTTGATGTAGCCCTAAGCAGAGACTGGCGAAAATCACTTTCATGGAAAGGGGTTGCCAAGCTTCCAAAAAAGTACGAGTTGCCTGAAATCTCAGCAAACATTTTTTTACCCAATCTTGATGATTCTTTCAGGTAATGATCAGTACACCAAAACAACTTGGCTCACCAAATTTCGTTCTTCTAGGTTAAACCGTTTGTTTGCAGTAGGCGTTTTCATTTTAAGTTTCACTCTGTTTTCTCCTATAGGGATAAATGTATTTGGATCTCTAAATCAAACACGGTTTGTGCTAGCTCTTTGAAACTTGACACAGTAAAGCAGTTTCAAGTTCTATCTCTATGGTTTGTTTGCTGTTGATGTAGCCCTAAGCAGAGACTGGCGAAAATCACTTTCATTTAAAGGGGTTGTCAAGCTTCCGAAAAACTACGAGTTGCCTGAAATCTCAGCAACAATTTTTTCACCCAATCTTGATGATTCTTTCAGATAATGATCAGTACACCAAAACCACTTGGCTCACCAAATTTCGTTCTTCTAGGTTAAACCGTTCGTTTGCAGTAACCGTTTTCATTTTTAGGTTTCACTCTGTTTTCTCCTATAGGAATACATGTATTTGGAACCCTAAATCAAACACGGTTTGTGCTAGCTCTTTAAAACTTGACACAATAAAGCAGTTTCAAGTTCTATCTCTATGGTTTGTTTGCTGTTGATGTAGCCCAAAGAAGAGACTGGCTAAAATCACTTTCATATAAAGGGGTTGCAGAGCTTCCAAAAAACTACGAGTTGCCTGAAATCTCAGCAAACATTCTTTCACCCAATCTTGATGATTCTTTCAGGTAATGATCAGTACACCAAAACCACTTGGCTCACCAAATTTCGTTCTTCTAGGTTAAACCGTTCGTTGGCAGTCACCGTTTTCATTTTTAGGTTTCACTCTGTTTTCTCCTATAGGGATACATGTATTTGGAACTCTAAATCAAACACGGTGTGTGCTAGCTCTTTGAAACTTGACACAAAAATGCAGTTTCAAGTTCAATCTATATGGTTTGTTTGGTGTTGATGTAGCCCTAAGCAGAGACTGGCGAAAATCACTTTCATGAAAAGGGGTTGCCAAGCTTCCAAAAAAGTACGAGTTGCCTGAAATCTCAGCAAACATTTTTTCACCCAATATTGATGATTCTTTCAGGTAATGATCAGTACACCAAAACCACTTGGCTCACCAAATTTCGTTCTTCTAGGTTAAACCGTTCCTTTGCAGTAACCATTTTTCTTTTTAGGTTTCACTCTGTTTTCTCCTATAGGGATACATGTATTTGGAACTCTAAATCAAACACGGTTTGTGATAGCTCTTTGTAACGTGACACAAAAAAGCAGTTTCAAGTTCTATCTAAATGGTTTGTTTGCTGTTGATGTAGCCCTAAGCAGAGACTGGCGAAAATCACTTTCATAAAAAGGTTGCCAAGCTTCCAAAAAACTACGAGTTTTCTAAAATCTCAGCAAACATTATTTCAACCAATCTTGATGATTCTTTCAGGTAATGATCAGTACACCAAAACCACTTCGCTCACCAAATTTCGTTCTTCTAGGTTAAACCGTTCGTTTGCAGTAACCGTTTACATTTTTAGGTTTCACTCTGTTTTCTCCTATAGGGATACATGTATTTGGAACTCTAAAACAAACACGGTTTCTGCTAGCTCTTTGAAACTTGACACAATAAAGCAGTTTCAAGTTCTATCTCTATGTTTTGTTTGCTGTTGATATAGCCCTAAGCAGAGACTGGCGAAAATCACTTTCATGGAAAGGGGTTGCCAAGCTTCCAAAAAACTACGAGTTGCCTGAAATCTCAGCAAACATTTTTTCACCCAATCTTGATGATTCATTCAGGTAATGATCAGTACACCAAAACCACTTGGCTCACCAAATTTCGTTCTTCTAGGTTAAACCGTTCGTTTGCAGTAACCGTTTTTATTTTTAGGTTTCACTCTTTTTTCTCCTATAGGGATACATGTATTTGGAACTCTAAATCAAACACGGTTTGTGCTAGCTCTTTGAAACTTGACACAATAAAGCAGTTTCCAGTTCTATCTCTACAATTTGTTTCCTGTTGATATAGCCCTAAGCAGAGACTGGCGAAAATCACTTTCATGGAAAGGGGTTGCCAAGCTTCCAAAAAACTACGAGTTGCCTGAAATCTCAGCAAACATTTTTTCACCCAATCTTGATGATTCTTTCAGGTAATGATCAGTACACCAAAACCACTTGGCTCACCGAATTTCGTTCTTCTAGGTTAAACCATTCCTTTGCAGGAACCGTTTTCATTTTTAGGTTTCACTCTGTTTTCTCCTATAGAGATACATGTATTTGGAACTGTAAATCAAACACGGTTTGTGCTAGCTCTTTGAAACTTGACACAAGAAAACAGTTTGAAGTTCTATCTTCATGGTTTGTTTGCTATTTATGTAGCCCTAAGCAGAGACTGGCGAAAATCACTTTCATGAAAAGGGGTTGCCAAGGTTCAAAAAAACTATGAGTTGCCTGAAATCTCAGCAAACATTTTGTCACCCAATCTTGATGATTCTTTCAGGTAATGATCAGTACACCAAAACCACTGGGCTCACCAAGTTTCGTTCTTCTAGGTTAAACAGTTCGTTTGCAGTAACCGTTTTCATTTTTAGGTTTCACTCTGTTTTCTCCTATAGGGATACATGTATTTGGAACTTTAAGTCAAACACCGTTTGTGCTAGCTCTTTGAAACTTGACACAAGAAAGCAGTTTCAAGTTCTATCTCTATGGTTTGTTTGCTGTTGATGTAGCCCTAAGCAGAGACTGGCGAAAATCACTTTCATGGAAACAGGTTGCCAAGCTTCCAAAAAACTACGAGTTGCCTGAAATCTCAGAAAACATTTTTTCACCCAATCTTGATGATTCTTTCAGGTAATGATCAGTACACCAAAACCACTTGGCTCACCAAATTTCGTTCTTCTAGGTTAAACCGTTCGTTTGCAGTAACCGTTTTCATTTTTAGGTTTCACTCTGTTTTCTTCTATATAAATACATGTATTTGGAACTCTAAATCAAACACGGTTTGTGCTAGCTCTTTGAAACTTGACACAATAAAGCAGTTTCAAGTTGTATCTCTATGGTTTGTTTGCTGTTGATGTATCCCTAAGCAGAGACTGGCGAAAATCACTTTCATGGAAAGGGGTTGCCAAGTTTCCAAAAAACTACGACTTGCCTGAAATCTCAGCAAACATTCTTTCACCCAATCTTGATGATTCTTTCAGGTAATGATCAGTACACCAACACCACTTGGCTCACTAAATTTCGTTCTTCTGGGTTAAACCTTTCGTTTGCAGTTACCGTTTTCATTTTTAGGTTTCACTCTGTTTTCTTCTATAGGGATACATGTATTTGGAACTCTAAATCAAACACGGTTAGTGCTAGCTCTTTGAAACTTGACACTAGAAAGCAGTTTCAAGTTCTATCTCTATGGTTTGTTTGCTCTGGATGTAGCCCTAAGCAGAGACTTGCGAAAATCACTTTCATGGAAAGGGGTTGCCAAGCTTCCAAAAAACTACGAGTTGCCTGAAATCTCAGCAAACATTCTTTCACCCAATCTTGATGATTCTTTCAGGTAATGATCAGTACACCAAAACCACTTGGCTCACCAAATTTCGTTCTTCTAGGTGAAACCGTTCGTTTGCAGTAACAGTTTTCATTTTTAGGTTTCACTCTGTTTTCTCCTATAGAAATACATGTATTTGGGACTCTAAATCAAACACGGTTTGTGCTTGCTCTTTGAAACTTGACACAAGAAAGCAGTTTCAAGTTCTCTCTCTATGGTTTGTTCTCTGTTGATGTAGACCAAAGCAGAGACTGGCGAAAATCACTTTCATGGAAAGGGGTTGCCAAGCTTCCAAAAAACTTCGAGTTGCCTGAAATCTCACCAACATTTTTTCACCCAATCTTGATGATTCTTTCAGGTAGTGATCAGTACACCAAAACCACTTGGCTCACCAAATTTCGTTCTTCTAGGTTAAAAAGTTCGTTTGCAGTAACCGTTTTCATTTTTAGGTTTCACTCTGTTTTCTCCTATAGGGATACATGTATTTGGAACTCTAAATCAAACACGGTTTGTGCTAGCTCTTTGAAACTTGACACAATAAAGCAGTTTCAAGTTCTATCTCTATGGTTTGTTTGCTGTTGATGTAGCCCTAAGCAGAGACTGGCGAAAATCACTTTCATGGAAAGGGGTGGCCAAGCTTCCAAAAAACTACGACTTGCCTGAAATCTCAGCAAACATTCTTTCACCCAATCTTGATGATTCTTTCAGGTAATGATCAGTACACCAAAACCACTTGGCTCACCAAATTTCGTTCTTATAGGTTAAACCTTTCGTTTGCAGTTACCGTTTTCATTTTTAGGTTTCACTCTGTTTTCTTCTATAGGGATACATGTATTTGGAACTCTAAATGAAACACGGTTTGTGCTAGCTCTTTGAAACTTGACACAATAAAGCAGTTTCAAGTTCTCTCTCTATGGCTTTTTCTCTGTTGATGTAGCCCTAAGCAGAGACTGGCGAAAATCACTTTCATGGAAAGGGGTTGCCAAGCTTCCAAAAAACTACGAGTTGCCTGAAATCTCAGCAAACATTTTTTCACCCAATCTTGATGATTCTTTCAGGTAATGATCAGTACACCAAAACCACTTGGCTCACCAAATTTCGTTCTTCTAGGTTGAACCGTTCGTTAGCAGTAACCGTTTTCATTTTTAGGTTTCACTCTGTTTTCTCCTATAGGGATACATGTATTTGGAACTCTAAATCAAACACGGTTTGTGCTAGCTCTTTGAAACTTGACACAATAAAGCAGTTTCAAGTTCTATCTCTATGGTTTGTTTGCTGTGGATGTAGCCCTAAGCAGAGACAGGCGAAAATCACTTTCATGGAAAGGGGTTGCCAAGCTTCCAAAAAACTACGAGTTGCCTGAAATCTCAGCAAACATTCTTTCACCCAATCTTGATGATTCTTTCAGGTAATGATCAGTACACCAAAACCACTTGGCTCACCAAATTTCGTTCTTCTAGGTTAAACCGTTCATTTGCAGTAACAGTTTTCATTTTTAGGTTTCACTCTGTTTTCTCCTATAGGGATACATGTATTTGGAACTCTAAATCAAACACGGTTTGTGCTAGCTCTTTGAAACTTGACACAATAAAGCAGTTTCAAGTTCTCTCTCTATGGTTTGTTCTCTGTTGATGTAGCCCTAAGCAGAGACTGGCGAAAATCACTTTCATGGAAAGGGGATGCCAACCTTCCAAAAAACTACGAGTTGCCTGAAATCACAGCAAACATTCTTTCACCCAATCTTGATGATTCTTTCAGGTAATGATCAGTACACCAAAACCACTTGGCTCACCAAATTTCATTCTTCTAGGTTAAACCGTTCGTTTGCAGTAACAGTTTTCATTTTTAGGTTTCACTCTGTTTTCTCCTATAGAAATACATGTATTTGGAACTCTAAATCAAACACGGTTTGTGCTTGCTCTTTGAAACTTGACACAAGAAAGCAGTTTCAAGTTCTCTCTCTATGGTTTGTTCTCTGTTGATGTAGACCAAAGCAGAGACTGGCGAAAATCACTTTCATGGAAAGGGGTTGCCAAGCTTCCAAAAAACTTCGAGTTGCCTGAAATCTCACCAACATTTTTTCACCCAATCTTGATGATTCTTTCAGATAGTGATCAGTACACCAAAACCACTTGGCTCACCAAATTTCGTTCTTCTAGGTTAAAAAGTTCGTTTGCAGTAACCGTTTTCATTTTTAGGTTTCACTCTGTTTTCTCCTATAGGGATACATGTATTTGGAACTCTAAATCAAACACGGTTTTTGCTAGCTCTTTGAAACTTGACACAATAAAGCAGTTTCAAGTTCTATCTCTATGGTTTGTTTGCTGTTGATGTAGCCCTAAGCAGAGACTGGCGAAAATCACTTTCATGGAAAGGGGTGGCCAAGCTTCCAAAAAACTACGACTTGCCTGAAATCTCAGCAAACATTCTTTCACCCAATCTTGATGATTCTTTCAGGTAATGATCAGTACACCAAAACCACTTGGCTCACCAAATTTCGTTCTTATAGGTTAAACCTTTCGTTTGCAGTTACCGTTTTCATTTTTAGGTTTCACTCTGTTTTCTTCTATAGGGATACATGTATTTGGAACTCTAAATGAAACACGGTTTGTGCTAGCTCTTTGAAACTTGACACAATAAAACAGTTTCAAGTTCTCTCTCTATGGTTTGTTCTCTGTTGATGTAGCCCTAAGCAGAGACTGGCGAAAATCACTTTCATGGAAAGGGGTTGCCAAGCTTCCAAAAAACTACGAGTTGCCTGAAATCTCACCAAACATTTTTTCACCCAATCTTGATGATTCTTTCAGGTAATGATCAGTACACCAACACCACTTGGCTCACCAAATTTCATTCTTCTAGGTTAAACCGTTCGTTTGCAGTAACCGTTTTCATTTTTAGGTTTCACTCTGTTTTCTCCTATATAAATACATGTATTTGGAACTCTAAATCAAACACGGTTTGTGCTAGCTCTTTGAAACTTGACACAAGAAAAGAGTTTGAAGTTCTATCTTCATGGTTTGTTTGCTATTGATGTAGCCCTAAGCAGAGACTGGCGAAAATCACTTACATGGAAAGGGGATGCCAAGCTTCCAAAAAACTACGAGTTGCCTGAAATCTCAGCAAACATTCTTTCACCCAATCTTGATGATTCTTTCAGGTAATGATCAGTACACCAAAACCACTTGGCTCACCAAATTTCGTTCTTCTAGGTTAAACCGTTCGTTTGCAGTAACAGTTTTCATTTTTAGGTTTCACTCTGTTTTCTCCTATAGGGATACATGTATTTGGAACTCTAAATCAAACACGGTTTTTGCTAGCTCTTTGAAACTTGACACAATAAAGCAGTTTCAAGTTCTCTCTCTATGGTTTGTTCTCTGTTGATGTAGCCCAAAGCAGAGACTGTCGAAAATCACTTTCATGGAAACGGGTTGCCAAGCTTTCAAAAAACTACGAGTTGCCTGAAATCTCAGAAAACATTTTTTCACCCAATCTTGATGATTCTTTCAGTTAATGTTCAGTACACCAAAACCACTTGGCTCACCAAATTTCGTTCTTCTAGGTTAAACCGTTCGTTTGCAGTAACCGTTTTCATTTTTAGGTTTCACTCTGTTTTCTCCTATAGAAATACATGTATTTGGAACTCTAAATCAAACACGGTTTGTGCTAGCTCTTTGAAACTTGACACAAGAAAACAGTTTGAAGTTCTATCTTCATGGTTTGTTTGCTATTTATGTAGCCCTAAGCAGAGACTGGCGAAAATCACTTTCATGAAAAGGGGTTGCCAAGGTTCAAAAAAACTATGAGTTGCCTGAAATCTCAGCAAACATTTTGTCACCCAATCTTGATGATTCTTTCAGGTAATGATCAGTACACCAAAACCACTGGGCTCACCAAGTTTCATTCTTCTAGGTTAAACAGTTCGTTTGCAGTAACCGTTTTCATTTTTAGGTTTCACTCTGTTTTCTCCTATAGGGATACATGTATTTGGAACTCTAAGTAAAACACCGTTTGTGCTAGCTCTTTGAAACTTGACACAAGAAAGCAGTTTCAAGTTCTATCTCTATGGTTTGTTTGCTGTTGATGTAGCCCTAAGCAGAGACTGGCGAAAATCACTTTCATGGAAACAGGTTGCCAAGCTTCCAAAAAACTACGAGTTGCCTGAAATCTCAGAAAACATTTTTTCACCCAATCTTGATGATTCTTTCAGGTAATGATTAGTACACCAAAACCACTTGGCTCACCAAATTTTGTTCTTCTAGGTTAAAGCGTTCGTTTGCAGTAAACGTTTTCATTTTTAGGTTTCACTCTGTTTTCTCCTATAGGGATACATGTATTTGGAACTCTAAATCAAACACGGTTTGTGCTAGCTCTTTGATACTTGACACAATAAAGCAGTTTCAAGTTGTATCTCTATGGTTTGTTTGCTGTTGATGTATCCCTAAGCAGAGACTGGCGAAAATCACTTTCATGGAAAGGTGTTGCCAAGTTTCCAAAAAACTACGACTTGCCTGAAATCTCAGCAAACATTCTTTCACCCAATCTTGATGATTCTCTCAGGTAATGATCAGTACACCAAAACCACTTGGCTCACCAAATTTCGTTCTTCTGGGTTAAACCTTTCGTTTGCAGTTACCGTTTTCATTTTTAGGTTTCACTCTGTTTTCTTCTATAGGGATACATGTATTTGGAACTCTAAATCAAACACGGTTAGTGCTAGCTCTTTGAAACTTGACACAAGAAAGCAGTTTCAAGTTCTATCTCTATGGTTTGTTTGCTGTGGATGTAGCCCTAAGCAGAGACTGGCGAAAATCACTTTCATGGAAATGGGTTGCCAAGCTTCCAAAAAACTACGAGTTGCCTGAAATATCAGCAAACATTCTTTCACCAATCTTGATGATTCTTTCAGGTAATGATCAGTACACCAAAACCACTTGGCTCACCAAATTTCGTTCTTCTAGGTTAAACCGTTCGTTTGCAGTAACAGTTTTCATTTTTAGGTTTCACTCTGTTTTCTCCTATAGAAATACATGTATTTGGAACTCTAAATCAAACACGGTTTGTGCTTGCTCTTTGAAACTTGACACAAGAAAGCAGTTTCAAGTTCTCTCTCTATGGTTTGTTCTCTGTTGATGTAGACCAAAGCAGAGACTGGCGAAAATCACTTTCATGGAAAGGGGTTGCCAAGCTTCCAAAAAACTTCGAGTTGCCTGAAATCTCACCAACATTTTTTCACCCAATCTTGATGATTCTTTCAGGTAGTGATCAGTACACCAAAACCACTTGGCTCACCAAATTTCGTTCTTCTAGGTTAACCTTTCATTTGCAGTAACCATTTTCATTTTTAGGTTTCACTCTGTTTTCTCCTATAGGGATACATGTATTTGGAACTCTAAATCAAACACGGTTTGTGCTAGCTCTTTGAAACTTGACACAATAAAGCAGTTTCAAGTTCTATCTCTATGGTTTGTTTGCTGTGGATTTAGCCCTAAGAAGAGACTGGCGAAAATCACTTTCATGGAAAGGGGTGGCCAAGCTTCCAAAAAACTACGACTTGCCTGAAATCTCAGCAAACATTCTTTCACCCAATCTTGATGATTCTTTCAGGTAATGATCAGTACACCAAAACCACTTGGCTCACCAAATTTCATTCTTATAGGTTAAACCTTTCGTTTGCAGTTACCGTTTTCATTTTTAGGTTTCACTCTGTTTTCTTCTATAGGGATACATGTATTTGGAACTCTAAATGAAACACGGTTTGTGCTAGCTCTTTGAAACTTGACACAATAAAGCAGTTTCAAGTTCTCTCTCTATGGTTTGTTCTCTGTTGATGTAGCCCTAAGCAGAGACTGGCGAAAATCACTTTCATGGAAAGGGGTTGCCAAGCTTCCAAAAAACTACGAGTTGCCTGAAATCTCACCAAACATTTTTTCACCCAATCTTGATGATTCTTTTAGGTAATGATCAGTACTCCAAAACCACGTGGCTCACCAAATTTCGTTCTTCTAGGTTAAACCGTTCGTTTCCAGTAACCGTTTTCATTTTTAGGTTTCACTCTGTTTTCTCCTATAGAAATACATGTATTTGGAACTCTAAATCAAACACGGTTTGTGCTAGCTCTTTGAAACTTGACACAAGAAAACAGTTTGAAGTTCTATCTTCATGGTTTGTTTGCTATTGATGTAGCCCTAAGCAGAGACTGGCGAAATTCACTTTCATGGAAAGGGGTTGCCAAGCTTCCAAAAAACTACGAGTTGCCTGAAATCTCAGCAAACATTTTTTCACCCAATCTTGATGATTCTTTCAGGTAATGATCAGTACACCAAAACCACTTGGCTCACCAAATTTCGTTCTTCTAGGTTGAACCGTTCGTTTGCAGTAACCGTTTTTATTTTTAGGTTTCACTCTGTTTTCTCCTATAGGGATACATGTATTTGGAACCCTAAATCAAACACGGTTTGTGCTAGCTCTTTGAAACTTGACACAATAAAGCAGTTTCAAGTTCTATCTCTATGGTTTGTTTGCTGTGGATGTAGCCCTAAGCAGAGACAGGCGAAAATCACTTTCATGGAAAGGGGTTGCCAAGCTTCCAAAAAACTACGAGTTGCCTGAAATCTCAGCAAACATTCTTTCACCCAATCTTGATGATTCTTTCAGGTAATGATCAGTACACCAAAACCACTTGGCTCACCAAATTTCGTTCTTCTAGGTTAAACCGTTCGTTTGCAGTAACAGTTTTCATTTTTAGGTTTCACTCTGTTTTCTCCTATAGGGATACATGTATTTGGAACTCTAAATCAAACACGGTTTGTGCTAGCTCTTTGAAACTTGACACAATAAAGCAGTTTCAAGTTCTCTCTCTATGGTTTGTTCTCTGTTGATGTAGCCCTAAGCAGAGACTGGCGAAAATCACTTTCATGGAAAGGGGATGCCAAGCTTCCAAAAAACTACGACTTGCCTGAAATCTCAGCAAACATTCTTTCTCCCAATCTTGATGATTCTTTCAGGTAATGATCAGTACACCAAAACCACTTGGCTCACCAAATTTCGTTTTCTAGGTTAAACCGTTCGTTTGCAGTAACAGTTTTCATTTTTAGGTTTCACTCTGTTTTCTCCTATAGGGATACATGTATTTGGAACTCTAAATCAAACACGGTTTGTGCTAGCTCTTTGAAACTTGACACAATAAAGCAGTTTCAAGTTCTATCTCTATGCGTTGTTTACTGTTGATGTAGCCCTAAGCAGAGACTGGCGAAAATCAGTTTCATGGAAAGGGGTTGCCAAGCTTCCAAAAAACTACGAGTTGCCTGAAATCTCAGCAAACATTTTTTCATCCAATCTTGATGATTCTATCAGGTAATGATCAGTACACCAAAACCACTTGGCTCACCAAATTTCGTTCTTCTAGGTTAAACCGTTCGTTTGCAGTAACCGTTTTTATTTTTAGGTTTCACTCTGTTTTCTCCTATAGGGATACATGTATTTGGAACTCGAAATCAAACACGGTTTGTGCTAGCTCTTTGAAACTTGACACAATAAAGCAGTTTCAAGTTCTATCTCTATGGATTGTTTGCTGTTGATGTAGCTCTTAGCAGAGACTGGCGAAAATCACTTTCATAAAAAGGGGTTTCCAAGCTTCCAAAAACTACAAGTTTCCTGAGATCTCAGCAAACAGTTTTTCAACCAATCTTGATGATAATTTCAGGTAATGATCAGTACACCAAAACCACTTGGCTTACCAAATTTCATTCTTCTAGGTTAAACCGATCTTTTGCAGTAACCATTTTCATTTTAGGTTTCACTCTGTTTTCTCCTAAAGAGATACATGTATTTGGAACCCTAAATCAAACACGGTTTGTGCTAGCTCTTTGAAACTTGACACAATAAAGCAGTTTCAAGTTCTATCTCTATGCGTAGTTTGCTGTTCATGTAGCCCTAAGCAGAGACTGGCGAAAATCAGTTTCATGGAAAGGGGTTGCCAAGCATCCAAAAAACTACGAGTTGCCTGAAATCTCAGCAAACATTTTTTCACCCAATCTTGATGATTCTTTCAGGTAATGATCAGTACACCAAAACCACTTGGCTCATTAAATTTCGTTCTTCTAGGTTAAACCGTTCGTTTGCAGTAACCGTTTTCATTTTTAGGTTTCACTCTCTTTTCTCCTATATGGATACATGTATTTGGAACTCTAAATCAAACACAGTTTGTGCTAGCTCTTTGAAACTTGACACAATAAAGCAGTTTCAAGTTCTATCTCTATGGTTTGTTTGCTGTTGATGTAGGCCTAAGCAGAGACTGGAGAAAATCACTTTCATGGAAAGGGGTTGCCAAGCTTCCAAAAAACTACGAGTTGCCTGAAATCTCAGCAAACATTTTTTCACCCAATCTTGATGATTCTTTCAGGTAATGATCAGTACCCCAAAACCACTTGGCTCACCAAATTTCGTTCTTCTAGGTTAAACCGTTCGTTTGCAGTAACCGTTTTCATCTTTAGGTTTCACTCTGTTTTCTCCTATAGAGATACATGTATTTTGAACTCTAAATCAAACAGGGTTTGTGCTAGCTCTTTGAAACTTGACACAATAAAGCAGTTTCAAGTTCTATCTCTATGCTTTGTTTGCTGTTGATGTAGCCGTAAGCAGAGACTGGCGAAAATCACTTTCATGGAAAGGGGTTGCCAAGCTTCCAAAAAACTACGAGTTGCCTGAAATCTCAGCAAACATTTATTCACCCAATCTTGATGATTCTTTCAGGTAATGATCAGTACACCAAAACCACTTGGCTCACCAAATTTCGTTCTACTAGGTTAAACCGTTCGTTTGCAGTAACCGTTTTCATTTTTAGGTTTCACTCTGTTTTCTTTTATAGAAATACATGTATTTGGAACTCTAAATCAAACACGGTTTGTGCTAGCTCTTTGAAACTTGACACAATAAAGCAGTTTCAAGTTCTATCTCTATGGTTTGTTTGCTGTTGATGTAGCCCAAAGAAGAGACTGGCGAAAATCACTTTCATATAAAGGGGTTGCAGAGCTTCCAAAAAACTACGAGTTGCCTGAAATCTCAGCAAACATTCTTTCACCCAATCTTGATTATTCTTTCAGGTAATGATCAGTACACCAAAACCACTTGGCTCACCAAATTTCGTTCTTCTAGGTTAAACCGTTCGTTGGCAGTAACCGTTTTCATTTTTAGGTTTCACTGTATTTTCTCCTATAGGGATACATGTATTTGGAACTCTAAATCAAACACGGTTTGTGCTAGCTCTTTGAAACTTGACACAATAAAGCAGTTTCAAGTTCTATCTCTATGCGTTGTTTGCTGTTCATGTAGCCCTAAGCAGAGACTGGCGAAAATCAGTTTCATGGAAAGGGGTTGCCAAGCATCCAAAAAACTACGAGTTGCCTGAAATCTCAGCAAACATTTTTTCACCCAATCTTGATGATTCTTTCAGGTAATGATCAGTACACCAAAACCACTTGGCTCATTAAATTTCGTTCTTCTAGGTTAAACCGTTCGTTTGCAGTAACCGTTTTCATTTTTAGGTTTCACTCTGTTTTCTCCTATATGGATACATGTATTTGGAACTCTAAATCAAACACAGTTTGTGCTAGCTCTTTGAAACTTGACACAATAAAGCAGTTTCAAGTTCTATCTCTATGGTTTGTTTGCTGTTGATGTAGGCCTAAGCAGAGACTGGAGAAAATCACTTTCATGGAAAGGGGTTGCCAAGCTTCCAAAAAACTACGAGTTGCCTGAAATCTCAGCAAACATTTTTTCACCCAATCTTGATGATTCTTTCAGGTAATGATCAGTACCCCAAAACCACTTGGCTCACCAAATTTCATTCTTCTAGGTTAAACCGTTCGTTTGCAGTAACCGTTTTCATCTTTAGGTTTCACTCTGTTTTCTCCTATAGAGATACATGTATTTTGAACTCTAAATCAAACAGGGTTTGTGCTAAATCTTTGAAACTTGACACAATAAAACAGTTTCAAGTTCTATCTCTATGCTTTGTTTGCTGTTGATGTAGCCCTAAGCAGAGACTGGCGAAAATCACTTCCATGGAAAGGGGTTGCCAAGCTTTCAAAAAACTACGAGTTGCCTGAAATCTCAGCAAACATTTATTCACCCAATCTTGATGATTCTTTCAGGTAATGATCAGTACACCAAAACCACTTGGCTCACCAAATTTCGTTCTACTAGGTTAAACCGTTCGTTTGCAGTAACCGTTTTCATTTTTAGGTTTCACTCTGTTTTCTTTTATAGAAATACATGTATTTGGAACTCTAAATGAAACACGGTTTGTGCTAGCTCTTTGAAACTTGACACAATAAAGCAGTTTCAAGTTCTATCTCTATGGTTTGTTTGCTGTTGATG
>NW_027522152.1:0-30724 GCF_052094955.1 Ictidomys tridecemlineatus | reverse complement strand
AGAGTTCCAAATACATGTATCCCTATAGGAGAAAACAGAGTGAAACCTCAAAATGAAACCGGTTACTGCCAATGAACGGTTTCAGCTAGAAGAACGAAATTTGGCGAGCCAAGTGGGATTGGTGTACTGATCATTACCTGAAAGTTTCATCAAGATTGGGTGAAAAAGTGTGTGCTGAGATTTCAGGCAACTCGTAGTTTTTTGGAAGCTTGGCAGGCCCTTTCCATGAAAGTGATTCTCGGCAGTCTCTGCTTAGGGCTACATCAACAGCAAACAAACCATAGAGATAGAAATTGAAACTGCTTTATGGTGTCAAGTTTCAAAGAGCTAGCACAAACCGTGTTTGATTTAGAGTTCCAAATACATGTATCCCTATAGTGAGAAAACAGAGTGAAACCTCAAAATGAAACCAGTTACTGCCAATGAACGGTTTCACCTAGAAAAATGAAATTTGGCGATCCAAGTGGGATTGGTGTACTGATCATTACCTGAAAGTTTCATCAAGATTGGGTGAAAAAGTGTGTGCTGAGATTTCAGGCAACTCGTAGTTTTTTGGAAGGCTTGGCAGGCCCTTTCCATGAAAGTGATTCTCGCCAGTCTCTGCTTAGGGCTACATCAACAGCAAACAAACCATAGAGATAGAACTTGAAACTGCTTTATGGTGTCAAGTTTCAAAGAGCTAGCACAAACCGTGTTTGATTTAGAGTTCCAAATACATGTATCCCTATAGGAGAAAACAGAGTGAAACCGCAAAATGAAACCGGTTACTGCCAACGAACGGTTTCACCTAGAAGAACGAAATTTGGCGAGCCAAGTGGGATCGGTGTACTGATCATTACCTGAAAGTTTCATCAAGATTGGGTGAAAAAGTGTGTGCTGAGATTTCAGGCAACTCGTAGTTTTTTGGAAGCTTGGCAGGCCCTTTCCATGAAAGTGATTCTCGCCAGTCTCTGCTTAGGGCTACATCAACAGCAAACAAACCATAGAGATAGAACTTGAAACTGCTTTATGGTGTCAAGTTTCAAAGAGCTAGCACAACCCGTGTTTGATTTAGAGTTCCAAATACATGTATCCCTATAGGAGAAAACAGAGTGAAACCTCAAAATGAAACCGGTTACTGCCAATGAACGGTTTCAGCTAGAAGAACGAAATTTGGCGAGCCAAGTGGGATTGGTGTACTGATCATTACCTGAAAGTTTCATCAAGATTGGGTGAAAAAGTGTGTGCTGAGATTTCAGGCAACTCGTAGTTTTTTGGAAGCTTGGCAGGCCCTTTCCATGAAAGTGATTCTCGGCAGTCTCTGCTTAGGGCTACATCAACAGCAAACAAACCATAGAGATAGAAATTGAAACTGCTTTATGGTGTCAAGTTTCAAAGAGCTAGCACAAACCGTGTTTGATTTAGAGTTCCAAATACATGTATCCCTATAGGAGAAAACAGAGTGAAACCTCAAAATGAAACCAGTTACTGCCAATGAACGGTTTCACCTAGAAAAATGAAATTTGGCGATCCAAGTGGGATCGGTGTACTGATCATTACCTGAAAGTTTCATCAAGATTGGGTGAAAAAGTGTGTGCTGAGATTTCAGGCAACTTGTATTTTTTTGGAAGCTTGGCAGGCCCTTTCCATGAAAGTGATTCTCGCCAGTCTCTGCTTAGGGCTACATCAACAGCAAACAAACCATAGAGACAGAACTTGAAACTGCTTTATGGTGTCAAGTTTCAAAGAGCTAGCACAAACCGTGTTTGATTTAGAGTTCCAAATACATGTATCCCTATAGGAGAAAACAGAGTGAAACCTCAAAATGAAACCGGTTACTGCCAACGAACGGTTTCACCTAGAAGAACGAAATTTGGCGAGCCAAGTGGGATTGGTGTACTGATCATTACCTGAAAGTTTCATCAAGGTTGGGTGAAAAAGTGTGTGCTGAGATTTCAGGCAACTCGTAGTTTTTTGGAAGCTTGGCAGGCGCTTTCCATGAAAGTGATTCTCGCCAGTCTCTGCTTAGGGCTACATCAACAGCAAGCAAACCATAGAGATAGAACTTGAAACTGCTTTATGGTGTCAAGTTTCAAAGAGCTAGCACAAACCGTGTTTGATTTAGAGTTCCAAATACATGTATCCCTATAGGAGAAAACAGAGTGAAACCTCAAAATGAAACCGGTTACTGCCAACGAATGGTTTCACCTAGAAGAACGAAATTTGGCGAGCCAAGTGGGATCGGTGTACTGATCATTACCTGAAAGTTTCATCAAGATTGGGTGAAAAAGTGTGTGCTGAGATTTCAGGCAACTCGTAGTTTTTTGGAAACTTGGCAGGCCCTTTCCATGAAAGTGATTCTCGCCAGTCTCTGCTTAGGGCTACATCAACAGCAAACAAACCATAGAGATAGAACTTGAAACTGCTTTATGGTGTCAAGTTTCAAAGAGCTAGCACAAACCGTGTTTGATTTAGAGTTCCAAATACATGTATCCCTATAGGAGAAAACAGAGTGAAACCTCAAAATGAAACCGGTTACTGCCAACGAACGGTTTCACCTAGAAGAACGAAATTTGGCGAGCCAAGTGGGATCGGTGTACTGATCATTACCTGAAAGTTTCATCAAGATTGGGTGAAAAAGTGTGTGCTGAGATTTCAGGCAACTCGTAGTTTTTTGGAAGCTTGGCAGGCCCTTTCCATGAAAGTGATTCTCGCCAGTCTCTGCTTAGGGCTACATCAACAGCAAACAAACCATAGAGATAGAACTTGAAACTGCTTTATGGTGTCAAGTTTCAAAGAGCTAGCACAAACCGTGTTTGATTTAGTGTTCCAAATACATGTATCCCTATAGGAGAAAACAGAGTGAAACCTCAAAATGAAACCGGTTACTGCCAACGAACTGTTTCACCTAGAAGAACGAAATTTGGCGAGCCAAGTGGGATTGGTGTACTGATCATTACCTGAAAGTTTCATCAAGATTTGGTGTAAAAGTGTGTGCTGAGATTTCAGGCAACTCGTAGTTTTTTGGAAACTTGGCAGGCCCTTTCCATGAAAGTGATTCTCGCCAGTCTCTGCTTAGGGCTACATCAACAGCAAACAAACCATAGAGATAGAACTTGAAACTGAACTGCTTTATGGTGTCAAGTTTCAAAGAGCTAGCACAAACCGTGTTTGATTTAGAGTTCCAAATACATGTATCCCTATAGGAGAAAACAGAGTGAAACCTCAAAATGAAACCGGTTACTGCCAACGAACGGTTTCACCTAGAAGAACGAAATTTGGCGAGCCAAGTGGGATCGGTGTACTGATCATTACCTGAAAGTTTCATCAAGATTGGGTGAAAAAGTGTGTGCTGAGATTTCAGGCAACTCGTAGTTTTTTGGAAGCTTGGCAGGCCCTTTCCATGAAAGTGATTCTCGCCAGTCTCTGCTTAGGGCTACATCAACAGCAAACAAACCATAGAGATAGAACTTGAAACTGCTTTATGGTGTCAAGTTTCAAAGAGCTAGCACAACCCGTGTTTGATTTAGAGTTCCAAATACATGTATCCCTATAGGAGAAAACAGAGTGAAACCTCAAAATGAAACCGGTTACTGCCAATGAACGGTTTCAGCTAGAAGAACGAAATTTGGCGAGCCAAGTGGGATTGGTGTACTGATCATTACCTGAAAGTTTCATCAAGATTGGGTGAAAAAGTGTGTGCTGAGATTTCAGGCAACTCGTAGTTTTTTGGAAGCTTGGCAGGCCCTTTCCATGAAAGTGATTCTCGGCAGTCTCTGCTTAGGGCTACATCAACAGCAAACAAACCATAGAGATAGAAATTGAAACTGCTTTATGGTGTCAAGTTTCAAAGAGCTAGCACAAACCGTGTTTGATTTAGAGTTCCAAATACATGTATCCCTATAGGAGAAAACAGAGTGAAACCTCAAAATGAAACCAGTTACTGCCAATGAACGGTTTCACCTAGAAAAATGAAATTTGGCGATCCAAGTGGGATTGGTGTACTGATCATTACCTGAAAGTTTCATCAAGATTGGGTGAAAAAGTGTGTGCTGAGATTTCAGGCAACTCGTAGTTTTTTGGAAGCTTGGCAGGCCCTTTCCATGAAAGTGATTCTCGCCAGTCTCTGCTTAGGGCTACATCAACAGCAAACAAACCATAGAGATAGAACTTGAAACTGCTTTATGTGTCAAGTTTCAAAGAGCTAGCACAAACCGTGTTTGATTTAGAGTTCCAAATACATGTATCCCTATAGGAGAAAACAGAGTGAAACCGCAAAATGAAACCGGTTACTGCCAACGAACGGTTTAACCTACAAGAACGAAACTTGGCGAGCCAAGTGGGATTGGTGTACTGATCATTACCTGAAAGTTTCATCAAGATTGGGTGAAAAACTGTGTGCTGAGATTTCAGGCAACTCGTAGTTTTTTGAAGCTTGGCAGGCCCTTTCCATGAAAGTGATTCTCGCCAGTCTCTGCTTAGGGCTACATCAACAGCAACAAACCATAGAGATAGAAATTGAAACTGCTTTATGGTGTCAAGTTTCAAAGAGCTAGCACAAACCGTGTTTGATTTAGAGTTCCAAATACATGTATCCCTATAGGAGAAAACAGAGTGAAACCTCAAAATGAAACCAGTTACTGCCAATGAACGGTTTCATCTAGAAAAATGAAATTTGGCGATCCAAGTGGGATTGGTGTACTGATCATTACCTGAAAGTTTCATCAAGATTGGGTGAAAAAGTGTGTGCTGAGATTTCAGGCAACTCGTAGTTTTTTGGAAGCTTGGCAGGCCCTTTCCATGAAAGGGATTCTCGCCAGTCTCTGCTTAGGGCTACATCAACAGCAAACAAACCATAGAGATAGAACTTGAAACTGCTTTATGGTGTCAAGTTTCAAAGAGCTAGCACAAACCGTGTTTGATTTAGAGTTCCAAATACATGTATCCCTAGAGGAGAAAACAGAGTGAAACCGCAAAATGAAACCGGTTACTGCCAACGAACGGTTTAACCTACAAGAACGAAACTTGGCGAGCCAAGTGGGATTGGTGTACTGATCATTACCTGAAAGTTTCATCAAGATTGGGTGAAAAAGTGTGTGCTGAGATTTCAGGCAACTCGTAGTTTTTTGGAAGCTTGGCAGGCCCTTTCCATAAAAGTGATTCTCGCCAGTCTCTGCTTAGGGCTACATCAACAGCAAACAAACCATAGAGATAGTACTTGAAACTGCTTTATTCTGTCAAGTTTCAAAGAGCTAGCACAACCCGTGTTTGATTTAGAGTTCCAAATACATGTATCCCTATAGGAGAAAACAGAGTGAAACCTCAAAATGAAACCGGTTACTGCCAATGAACGGTTTCAGCTAGAAGAACGAAATTTGGCGAGCCAAGTGGGATTGGTGTACTGATCATTACCTGAAAGTTTCATCAAGATTGGGTGAAAAAGTGTGTGCTGAGATTTCAGGCAACTCGTAGTTTTTTGGAAGCTTGGCAGGCCCTTTCCATGAAAGTGATTCTCGGCAGTCTCTGCTTAGGGCTACATCAACAGCAAACAAACCATAGAGATAGAAATTGAAACTGCTTTATGGTGTCAAGTTTCAAAGAGCTAGCACAAACCGTGTTTGATTTAGAGTTCCAAATACATGTATCCCTATAGGAGAAAACAGAGTGAAACCTCAAAATGAAACCAGTTACTGCCAATGAACGGTTTCACCTAGAAAAATGAAATTTGGCGATCCAAGTGGGATTGGTGTACTGATCATTACCTGAAAGTTTCATCAAGATTGGGTGAAAAAGTGTGTGCTGAGATTTCAGGCAACTCGTAGTTTTTTGGAAGCTTGGCAGGCCCTTTCCATGAAAGTGATTCTCGCCAGTCTCTGCTTAGGGCTACATCAACAGCAAACAAACCATAGAGATAGAACTTGAAACTGCTTTATGGTGTCAAGTTTCAAAGAGCTAGCACAAACCGTGTTTGATTTAGAGTTCCAAATACATGTATCCCTATAGGAGAAAACAGAGTGAAACCGCAAAATGAAACCGGTTACTGCCAACGAACGGTTTAACCTACAAGAACGAAACTTGGCGAGCCAAGTGGGATTGGTGTACTGATCATTACCTGAAAGTTTCATCAAGATTGGGTGAAAAAGTGTTTGCTGAGATTTCAGGCAACTCGTACTTTTTTGGAAGCTTGGCAGGCCCTTTCCATGAAAGTGATTCTCGCTAGTCTCTGCTTAGGGCTACATCAACAGCAAACAAACCATAGAGATAGAACTTGAAACTGCTTTATGGTGTCAAGTTTCAAAGAGCTAGCACAAACCGTGTTTGATTTAGAGTTCCAAATACATGTATCCCTGTAGGAGAAAACAGAGTGAAACCTCAAAATGAAACCGGTTACTGCCAACGAACGGTTTAACCTACAAGAACGAAACTTGGCGAGCCAAGTGGGATTGGTGTACTGATCATTACCTGAAAGTTTCATCAAGATTGGGTGAAAAAGTGTGTGCTGAGATTTCAGGCAACTCGTAGTTTTTTGGAAGCTTGGCAGGCCCTTTCCATGAAAGTGATTCTCGCCAGTCTCTGCTTAGGGCTACATCAACAGCAAACAAACCATAGAGATAGTACTTGAAACTGCTTTATGGTGTCAAGTTTCAAAGAGCTAGCACAACCCGTGTTTGATTTAGAGTTCCAAATACATGTATCCCTATAGGAGAAAACAGAGTGAAACCTCAAAATGAAACCGGTTACTGCCAATGAACGGTTTCAGCTAGAAGAACGAAATTTGGCGAGCCAAGTGGGATTGGTGTACTGATCATTACCTGAAAGTTTCATCAAGATTGGGTGAAAAAGTGTGTGCTGAGATTTCAGGCAACTCGTAGTTTTTTGGAAGCTTGGCAGGCCCTTTCCATAAAAGTGATTCTCGCCAGTCTCTGCTTAGGGCTACATCAACAGCAAACAAACCATAGAGATAGTACTTGAAACTGCTTTATGGTGTCAAGTTTCAAAGAGCTAGCACAACCCGTGTTTGATTTAGAGTTCCAAATACATGTATCCCTATAGGAGAAAACAGAGTGAAACCTCAAAATGAAACCGGTTACTGCCAATGAACGGTTTCAGCTAGAAGAACGAAATTTGGTGAGCCAAGTGGGATTGGTGTACTGATCATTACCTGAAAGTTTCATCAAGATTGGGTGAAAAAGTGTGTGCTGAGATTTCAGGCAACTCGTAGTTTTTTGGAAGCTTGGCAGGCCCTTTCCATGAAAGTGATTCTCGGCAGTCTCTGCTTAGGGCTACATCAACAGCAAACAAACCATAGAGATAGAAATTGAAACTGCTTTATGGTGTCAAGTTTCAAAGAGCTAGCACAAACCGTGTTTGATTTAGAGTTCCAAATACATGTATCCCTATAGGAGAAAACAGAGTGAAACCTCAAAATGAAACCAGTTACTGCCAATGAACGGTTTCACCTAGAAAAATGAAATTTGGCGATCCAAGTGGGATTGGTGTACTGATCATTACCTGAAAGTTTCATCAAGATTGGGTGAAAAAGTGTGTGCTGAGATTTCAGGCAACTCGTAGTTTTTTGGAAGCTTGGCAGGCCCTTTCCATGAAAGTGATTCTCGCCAGTCTCTGCTTAGGGCTACATCAACAGCAAACAAACCATAGAGATAGAACTTGAAACTGCTTTATGGTGTCAAGTTTCAAAGAGCTAGCACAAACCGTGTTTGATTTAGAATTCCAAATACATGTATCCCTATAGGAGAAAACAGAGTGAAACCGCAAAATGAAACCGGTTACTGCCAACGAACGGTTTAACCTACAAGAACGAAACTTGGCGAGCCAAGTGGGATTGGTGTACTGATCATTACCTGAAAGTTTCATCAAGATTGGGTGAAAAAGTGTTTGCTGAGATTTCAGGCAACTCGTACTTTTTTGGAAGCTTGGCAGGCCCTTTCCATGAAAGTGATTCTCGCTAGTCTCTGCTTAGGGCTACATCAACAGCAAACAAACCATAGAGATAGAACTTGAAACTGCTTTATGGTGTCAAGTTTCAAAGAGCTAGCACAAACCGTGTTTGATTTAGAGTTCCAAATACATGTATCCCTGAAGGAGAAAACAGAGTGAAACCTCAAAATGAAACCGGTTACTGCCAACGAACGGTTTAACCTACAAGAACGAAACTTGGCGAGCCAAGTGGGATTGGTGTACTGATCATTACCTGAAAGTTTCATCAAGATTGGGTGAAAAAGTGTGTGCTGAGATTTCAGGCAACTCGTAGTTTTTTGGAAGCTTGGCAGGCCCTTTCCATAAAAGTGATTCTTGCCAGTCTCTGCTTAGGGCTACATCAACAGCAAACAAACCATAGAGATAGTACTTGAAACTGCTTTATGGTGTCAAGTTTCAAAGAGCTAGCACAACCCGTGTTTGATTTAGAGTTCCAAATACATGTATCCCTATAGGAGAAAACAGAGTGAAACCTCAAAATGAAACCGGTTACTGCCAATGAACGTTTTCAGCTAGAAGAACGAAATTTGGCGAGCCAAGTGGGATTGGTGTACTGATCATTACCTGAAAGTTTCATCAAGATTGGGTGAAAAAGTGTGTGCTGAGATTTCAGGCAACTCGTAGTTTTTTGGAAGCTTGGCAGGCCCTTTCCATGAAAGTGATTCTCGGCAGTCTCTGCTTAGGGCTACATCAACAGCAAACAAACCATAGAGATAGAAATTGAAACTGCTTTATGGTGTCAAGTTTCAAAGAGCTAGCACAAACCGTGTTTGATTTAGAGTTCCAAATACATGTATCCCTATAGGAGAAAACAGAGTGAAACCTCAAAATGAAACCAGTTACTGCCAATGAACGGTTTCACCTAGAAAAATGAAATTTGGCGATCCAAGTGGGATTGGTGTACTGATCATTACCTGAAAGTTTCATCAAGATTGGGTGAAAAAGTGTGTGCTGAGATTTCAGGCAACTCGTAGTTTTTTGGAAGCTTGGCAGGCCCTTTCCATGAAAGTGATTCTCGCCAGTCTCTGCTTAGGGCTACATCAACAGCAAACAAACCATAGAGATAGAACTTGAAACTGCTTTATGGTGTCAAGTTTCAAAGAGCTAGCACAAACCGTGTTTGATTTAGAGTTCCAAATACATGTATCCCTATAGGAGAAAACAGAGTGAAACCGCAAAATGAAACCGGTTACTGCCAACGAACGGTTTAACCTACAAGAACGAAACTTGGCGAGCCAAGTGGGATTGGTGTACTGATCATTACCTGAAAGTTTCATCAAGATTGGGTGAAAAAGTGTTTGCTGAGATTTCAGGCAACTCGTACTTTTTTGGAAGCTTGGCAGGCCCTTTCCATGAAAGTGATTCTCGCTAGTCTCTGCTTAGGGCTACATCAACAGCAAACAAACCATAGAGATAGAACTTGAAACTGCTTTATGGTGTCAAGTTTCAAAGAGCTAGCACAAACCGTGTTTGATTTAGAGTTCCAAATACATGTATCCCTGTAGGAGAAAACAGAGTGAAACCTCAAAATGAAACCGGTTACTGCCAATGAACGGTTTCAGCTAGAAGAACGAAATTTGGCGATCCAAGTGGGATTGGTGTACTGATCATTACCTGAAAGTTTCATCAAGATTGGGTGAAAAAGTGTGTGCTGAGATTTCAGGCAACTCGTAGTTTTTTGGAAGCTTGGCAGGCCCTTTCCATGAAAGTGATTCTCGCCAGTCTCTGCTTAGGGCTACATCAACAGCAAACAAACCATAGAGATAGAAATTGAAACTGCTTTATGGTGTCAAGTTTCAAAGAGCTAGCACAAACCGTGTTTGATTTAGAGTTCCAAATACATGTATCCCTATAGGAGAAAACAGAGTGAAACCTCAAAATGAAACCAGTTACTGCCAATGAACGGTTTCACCTAGAAAAATGAAATTTGGCGATCCAAGTGGGATTGGTGTACTGATCATTACCTGAAAGTTTCATCAAGATTGGGTGAAAAAGTGTGTGCTGAGATTTCAGGCAACTCGTAGTTTTTTGGAAGCTTGGCAGGCCCTTTCCATGAAAGTGATTCTCGCCAGTCTCTGCTTAGGGCTACATCAACAGCAAACAAACCATAGAGATAGAACTTGAAACTGCTTTATGGTGTCAAGTTTCAAAGAGCTAGCACAAACCGTGTTTGATTTAGAGTTCCAAATACATGTATCCCTATAGGAGAAAACAGAGTGAAACCGCAAAATGAAACCGGTTACTGCCAACGAACGGTTTAACCTACAAGAACGAAACTTGGCGAGCCAAGTGGGATTGGTGTACTGATCATTACCTGAAAGTTTCATCAAGATTGGGTGAAAAAGTGTGTGCTGAGATTTCAGGCAACTCGTAGTTTTTTGGAAGCTTGGCAGGCCCTTTCCATGAAAGTGATTCTCGCCAGTCTCTGCTTAGGGCTACATCAACAGCAAACAAACCATAGAGATAGAAATTGAAACTGCTTTATGGTGTCAAGTTTCAAAGAGCTAGCACAAACCGTGTTTGATTTAGAGTTCCAAATACATGTATCCCTATAGGAGAAAACAGAGTGAAACCTCAAAATGAAACCAGTTACTGCCAATGAACGGTTTCATCTAGAAAAATGAAATTTGGCGATCCAAGTGGGATTGGTGTACTGATCATTACCTGAAAGTTTCATCAAGATTGGGTGAAAAAGTGTGTGCTGAGATTTCAGGCAACTCGTAGTTTTTTGGAAGCTTGGCAGGCCCTTTCCATGAAAGGGATTCTCGCCAGTCTCTGCTTAGGGCTACATCAACAGCAAACAAACCATAGAGATAGAACTTGAAACTGCTTTATGGTGTCAAGTTTCAAAGAGCTAGCACAAACCGTGTTTGATTTAGAGTTCCAAATACATGTATCCCTATAGGAGAAAACAGAGTGAAACCGCAAAATGAAACCGGTTACTGCCAATGAACGGTTTAACCTACAAGAACGAAACTTGGCGAGCCAAGTGGGATTGGTGTACTGATCATTACCTGAAAGTTTCAACAAGATTGGGTGAAAAAGTGTGTGCTGAGATTTCAGGCAACTCGTAGTTTTTTGGAAGCTTGGCAGGCCCTTTCCATAAAAGTGATTCTCGCCAGTCTCTGCTTAGGGCTACATCAACAGCAAACAAACCATAGAGATAGTACTTGAAACTGCTTTATGGTGTCAAGTTTCAAAGAGCTAGCACAACCTGTGTTTGATTTAGAGTTCCAAATACATGTATCCCTATAGGAGAAAACAGAGTGAAACCTCAAAATGAAACCGGTTACTGCCAATGAACGGTTTCAGCTAGAAGAACGAAATTTGGCGAGCCAAGTGGGATTGGTGTACTGATCATTATCTGAAAGTTTCATCAAGATTGGGTGAAAAAGTGTGTGCTGAAATTTCAGGCAACTCGTAGTTTTTTGGAAGCTTGGCAGGCCCTTTCCATGAAAGTGATTCTCGGCAGTCTCTGCTTAGGGCTACATCAACAGCAAACAAACCATAGAGATAGAACTTGAAACTGCTTTATGGTGTCAAGTTTCAAAAGCTAGCACAAACCGTGTTTGATTTAGAGTTCCAAATACATGTATCCCTGTAGGAGAAAACAGAGTGAAACCTCAAAATGAAACTGGTTACTGCCAACAAACGGTTTCACCTAGAAGAAAGAAATTTGGCGAGCCTAGTGGGATTGGTGTACTGATCATTACCTGAAAGTTTCATCAAGATTGGGTGAAAAAGTGTGTGCTGAGATTTCAGGAAACTCGTAGTTTTTTGGAAGCTTGGCAGGCGCTTTCCATGAAAGTGATTCTCGCCAGTCTCTGCTTAGGGCTACATCAACAGCAAACAAACCATAGAGATAGAACTTGAAACTGCTTTATTGTGTCAAGTTCAAAGAGCTAGCACAAACCGTGTTTGATTTAGGGTTCCAAATACATGTATCCCTATAGGAGAAAAAAGAGTGAAACCTCAAAATGAAACCGGTTACTGCCAACGAACGGTTTCACCTAGAAGAACGAAATTTGGCGAGCCAAGTGGGATTGGTGTACTGATCATTACCTGAAAGTTTCATCAAGATTGGGAGAAAAAGTGTGTGCTGAGATTTCAGGCAACTCGTAGTTTTTGGAAGCTTGGCAGGCCCTTTCCATGAAAGTGATTCTCGCCAGTCTCTGCTTAGGGCTACATCAACAGCAAACAAACCATAGAGATAGAACTTGAAACTGCTTTATGGTGTCAAGTTTCAAAGAGCTAGCACAAACCGTGTTTGATTTAGAGTTCCAAATACATGTATCCCTATAGGAGAAAACAGAGTGAAACCGCAAAATGAAACCGGTTACTGCCAACGAACGGTTTAACCTACAAGAACGAAATTTGGCGAGCCAAGTAGGATTGGTGTACTGATCATTACCTGAATGTTTCATCAAGATTGGGTGAAAAAGTGTGTGCTGAGATTTCAGGCAACTCGTAGTTTTTTGGAAGCTTGGCAGGCCCTTTCCATGAAAGTGATTCTCGCCAGTCTCTGCTTAGGGCTACATCAACAGCAAACAAACCATAGAGATGGAACTTGAAACTGCTTTATGGTGTCAAGTTTCAAAGAGCTAGCACAAACCGTGTTTGATTTAGAGTTCCAAATACATGTATCCCTATAGGAGAAAACAGAGTGAAACCTCAAAATGAAACCGGTTACTGCCAACGAACGGTTTCACCTAGAAGAACGAAATTTGGCGAGCCAAGTGGGATTGGTGTACTGATCATTACCTGAAAGTTTCATCAAGATTGGGTGAAAAAGTGTGTGCAGAGATTTCAGGCAACTCGTAGTTTTTTGAAGCTTGGCAGGTCCTTTCCATGAAAGTGATGCTCGCCAGTCTCTGCTTACGGCTACATCAACAGCAAAAAACCATAGAGATAGAACTTGAAACTGCTTTATGGTGTCAAGTTTCAAAGAGCTAGCACAAACCGTGTTTGATTTAGAGTTCCAAATACATGTATCCCTATAGGAGATAACAGAGTGAAACCTCAAAATGAAACCAGTTACTGCCAACGAACGGTTTCACCTAGAAGAACGAAATTTGGCGAGCCAAGTGGGATTGGTGTACTGATCATTTCCTGAAAGTTTCATCAAGATTGGGTGAAAAAGTGTGTGCTGAGATTTCAGGCAACTCGTAGTTTTTTGGAAGCTTGGCAGGCCCTTTCCATGAAAGTGATTCTCGCTAGTCTCTGCTTAGGGCTACATCAACAGCAAACAAACCATAGAGATAGAACTTGAAACTGCTTTATGGTGTCAAGTTTCAAAGAGCTAGCACAAACCGTGTTTAATTTAGAGTTCCAAATACATGTATCCCTGTAGGAGAAAACAGAGTGAAACCTCAAAATGAAACTGGTTACTGCCAAGGAACGGTTTCACCTAGAAGAAAGAAATTTGGCGAGCCTAGTGGGATTGGTGTACTGATCATTACCTGAAAGTTTCATCAAGATTGGGTGAAAAAGTGTGTGCTGAGATTTCAGGCAACTCGTAGTTTTTTGGAAGCTTGGCAGGCGCTTTCCATGAAAGTGATTCTCGCCAGTCTCTGCTTAGGGCTACATCAACAGCAAACAAACCATAGAGATAGAACTTGAAACTGCTTTATTGTGTCAAGTTCAAAGAGCTAGCACAAACCGTGTTTGATTTAGAGTTCCAAATACATGTATCCCTATAGGAGAAAACAGAGTGAAACCTCAAAATGAAACCGGTTACTGCCAATGAACGGTTTCACCTAGAAGAACGAAATTTGGCGAGCCAAGTGGGATTGGTGTACTGATCATTACCTGAAAGTTTCATCAAGATTGGGTGAAAAAGTGTGTGCTGAGATTTCAGGCAACTCGTAGTTTTTTGGAAGCTTGGCAGGCCCTTTCCATGAAAGTGATTCTCGCCAGTCTCTGCTTAGGGCTACATCAACAGCAAACAAACCATAGAGATAGAACTTGAAACTGTTTTATGGTGTCACGTTTCAAAGAGCTAGCACAAACCGTGTTTGATTTAGAGTTCCAAATACATGTATCCCTATAGGAGAAAACAGAGTGAAACCTCAAAATGAAACCGGTTACTGCCAACGAACGGTTTCACCTAGAAGAACTAAATTTGGCGAGCCAAGTGGGATTGGTGTAGTGATCATTACCTGAAAGTTTCATCAAGATTGGGTGAAAAAGTGTGTGCTGAGATTTCAGGCAACTCGTAGTTTTTTGGAAGCTTGGCAGGCCCTTTCCATGAAAGTGATTCTCGCCAGTCTCTGCTTAGGGCTACATCAACAGCAAACAAACCATAGAGATAGAACTTGAAACTGCTTTATGGTGTCAAGTTTCAAAGAGCTAGCACAAACCGTGTTTGATTTAGAGTTCCAAATACATGTATCCCTATAGGAGAAAACACAGTGAAACCTCAAAATGAAACCGGTTACTGCCAATGAACGGTTTCACCTAGAAGAACGAAATTTGGCGAGCCAAGTGGGATTGGTGTACTTATCATTACCTGAAAGTTTCATCAAGATTGGGTGAAAAAGTGTGTGCTGAGATTTCAGGCAACTCGTAGTTTTTTGGAAGCTTGGCAGGCCCTTTCCATGAAAGTGATTCTCGCCAGTCTCTGCTTAGGGCTACATCAACAGCAAACAAACCATAGAGATAGAACTTGAAACTGCTTTATGGTGTCAAGTTTCAAAGAGCTAGCACAAACCGTGTTTGATTTAGAGTTCCAAATACATGTATCCCTATAAGAGAAAACACAGTGAAACCTCAAAATGAAACCAGTTACTGCCAATGAACGGTTTCACCTAGAAAAATGAAATTTGGCGAGCCAAGTGGGATTGGTGTACTGATCATTACCTGAAAGTTTCATCAAGATTGGGTGAAAAAGTGTGTGCTGAGATTTCAGGCAACTCGTAGTTATTTGGAAGCTTGGTAGGCCCTTTCCATGAAAGTGATTCTCGCCAGTCTCTGCTTAGGGCTACATCAACAGCAAACAAACCATAGAGATAGAACTTGAAACTGCTTTATGGTGTCACGTTTCAAAGAGCTAGCACAAACCGTGTTTGATTTAGAGTTCCAAATACATGTATCCCTATAGGAGAAAACAGAGTGAAACCTCAAAATGAAACCGGTTACTGCCAACGAACGGTTTCACCTAGAAGAACGAAATTTGGCGAGCCAAGTGGGATTGGTGTACTGATCATTACCTGAAAGTTTCATCAAGATTGGGTGAAAAAGTGTGTGCTGAGATTTCAGGCAACTCGTAGTTTTTTGGAGGCTTGGCAGACTCTTTCCATGGAAGTGATTCTCGCCAGTCTCTGCTTAGGGCTACATCAACAGCAAACAAACCATAGAGATAGAACTTGAAACTGTTTTATGGTGTCACGTTTCAAAGAGCTAGCACAACCGTGTTTGATTTAGAGTTCCAAATACATGTATCCCTATAGGAGAAAACAGAGTGAAACCTCAAAATGAAACCGGTTACTGCCAACGAACGGTTTCACCTAGAAGAACGAAATTTGGCGAGCCAAGTGGGATTGGTGTAGTGATCATTACCTGAAAGTTTCATCAAGATTGGGTGAAAAAGTGTGTGCTGAGATTTCAGGCAACTCGTAGTTTTTTGGAAGCTTGGCAGGCCCTTTCCATGAAAGTGATTCTCGCCAGTCTCTGCTTAGGGCTACATCAACAGCAAACAAACCATAGAGATAGAACTTGAAACTGCTTTATGGTGTCAAGTTTCAAAGAGCTAGCACAAACCGTGTTTGATTTAGAGTTCCAAATACATGTATCCCTATAGGAGAAAACACAGTGAAACCTCAAAATGAAACCGGTTACTGCCAATGAACGGTTTCACCTAGAAGAACAAAATTTGGCGAGCCAAGTGGGATTGGTGTACTTATCATTACCTGAAAGTTTCATCAAGATTGGGTGAAAAAGTGTGTGCTGA
This sequence comes from Ictidomys tridecemlineatus, assembly GCF_052094955.1. Lineage (NCBI taxonomy): Eukaryota > Metazoa > Chordata > Mammalia > Rodentia > Sciuridae > Ictidomys > Ictidomys tridecemlineatus. The sequence continues at coordinate 14,799 of NW_027522152.1, read as the reverse complement.
GATTTCAGGCAACTCGTAGTTTTTTGGAAGCTTGGCAGGCCCTTTCCATGAAAGTGATTCTCGCCAGTCTCTGCTTAGGGCTACATCAACAGCAAACAAACCATAGAGATAGAACTTGAAACTGCTTTATGGTGTCAAGTTTCAAAGAGCTAGCACAAACCGTGTTTGATTTAGAGTTCCAAATACATGTATCCCTATAGGAGAAAACACAGTGAAACCTCAAAATGAAACCAGTTACTGCCAATGAACGGTTTCACCTAGAAAAATGAAATTTGGCGAGCCAAGTGGGATTGGTGTACTGATCATTACCTGAAAGTTTCATCAAGATTGGGTGAAAAAGTGTGTGCTGAGATTTCAGGCAACTCGTAGTTATTTGGAAGCTTGGTAGGCCCTTTCCATGAAAGTGATTCTCGCCAGTCTCTGCTTAGGGCTGCATCAACAGCAAACAAACCATAGAGATAGAACTTGAAACTGCTTTATGGTGTCAAGTTTCAAAGAGCTAGCACAAACCGTGTTTGATTTAGAGTTCCAAATACATGTATCCCTATAGGAGAAAACAGAGTGAAACCTCAAAATGAAACCGGTTACTGCCAACGAACGGTTTCACCTAGAAGAACGAAATTTGGCGAGCCAAGTGGGATTGGTGTACTGATCATTACCTGAAAGTTTCATCAAGATTGGGTGAAAAAGTGTGTGCTGAGATTTCAGGCAACTCCTAGTTTTTTGGAGGCTTGGCAGACTCTTTCCATGGAAGTGATTCTCGCCAGTCTCTGCTTAGGGCTATATCAATAGCAAACAAACCATAGAGATAGAACTTGAAACTGCTTTATTGTGTCACGTTTCAAAGAGCTAGCACAAACCGTGTTTGATTTAGAGTTACAAATACATGTATCCCTATAGGACAAAACAGAGTGAAACCTCAAAATGAAACCGGTTACTGCCAACGAACGGTTTCACCTAGAAGAATGAGATTTGTCGAGCCAAGTGGGATTGGTGTACTGATCATTACCTGAAAGTTTCATCAAGATTGGGTGAAAAAGTGTGTGCTGAGATTTCAGGCAACTCGTAGTTTTTTGGAAGCTTGGCAGGCCCTTTCCATGAAAGTGATTCTCGCCAGTCTCTGCTTAGGGCTACATCAACAGCAAACAAACCATAGAGATAGAACTTGAAACTGCTTTATGGTGTCAAGTTTCAAAGAGCTAGCACAAACCATGTTTGATTTAGAGTTCCAAATACATGTATCCCTATAGGAGAAAACAGAGTGAAACCTCAAAATGAAACCGGTTACTGCCAACGAACGGTTTCACCTAGAAGAACGAAATTTGGCGAGCCAAGTGGGATTGGTGTACTGATCATTACCTGAAAGTTTCATCAAGATTGGGTGAAAAAGTGTGTGCTGAGATTTCAGGCAACTCGTAGTTTTTTGGAAGCTTGGCAGGCCCTGTCCATGAAAGTGATTCTCGCCAGTCTCTGCTTAGGGCTACATCAACAGCAAACAAACCATAGAGATAGAACATGAAACTGCTTTACGGTGTCAAGTTTCAAAGAGCTAGCACAAACCGTGTTTTATTTAGAGTTCCAAATACATGTATCCCTGTAGGAGAAAACAGAGTGAAACCTCAAAATGAAACCGGTTACTGCCAACGAACGGTTTCACCTAGAAGAACGAAATTTGGCGAGCCAAGTGGGATTGGTGTACTGATCATTACCTGAAAGTTTCATCAAGATTGGGTGAAAAAGTGTGTGCTGAGATTTCAGGCAACTTGTAGTTTTTGGAAGCTTGGCAGGCCCTTTCCATGGAAGTGATTCTCGCCAGTCTCTGCTTAGGGCTACATCAACAGCAAACAAACCATAGAGATAGAACTTGAAACTGCTTTATTGTGTCAAGTTTCAAAGAGCTAGCACAAACCGTGTTTGATTTAGAGTTACAAATACATGTATTCCTGTAGGAGAAAACAGAGTGAAACCTCAAAATGAAACCGGTTACTGCCAACGAATGGTTTCACCTAGAAGAACGAAATTTGGCGAGCCATGTGGGATTGGTGTACTGATCATTACCTGAATGTTTCATCAAGATTGGGTGAAAAAGTGTGTGCTGAGATTTCAGGCAACTCGTAGTTTTTTGGAAGCTTGGCAGGCCCTTTCCATGAAAGTGATTCTCGCCAGTCTGTGCTTAGGGCTACATCAACAGCAAACAAACCATAGAGATGGAACTTGAAACTGCTTTATGGTGTCAAGTTTCAAAGAGCTAGCACAAACCGTGTTTGATTTAGAGTTCCAAATACATGTATCCCTACAGGAGAAAACAGAGTGAAACCTCAAAATGAAACCGGTTACTGCCAACGAACGGTTTCACCTAGAAGAACGAAATTTGGCGAGCCAAGTGGGATTGGTGTACTGATCATTACCTGAAAGTTTCATCAAGATTGGGTGAAAAAGTGTGTGCTGAGATTTCAGGCAACTCGTAGTTTTTTGGAAGCTTGGCAGGCCCTTTCCATGAAAGTGATTCTCGCCAGTCTCTGCTTAGGGCTACATCAACAGCAAACAAACCATAGAGATAGAACTTGAAACTGCTTTATGGTGTCAAGTTTCAAAGAGCTAGCACAAACCGTGTTTGATTTAGAGTTCCAAATACATGTATCCCTATAGGAGAAAACAGAGTGAAACCTCAAAATGTAACCGGTTACTGCCACCGAACGGTTTCACCTAGAAGAACGAAATTTGGCGAGCCAAGTGGGATTGGTGTACTGATCATTACCTGAAAGTTTCATCAAGATTGGGTGAAAAAGTGTGTATTGAGATTTCAGGCAACTCGTAGTTTTTTGGAAGCTTGGCAGGCCCTTTCCATGGAAGTGATTCTCGCCAGTCTCTGCTTAGGGCTACAACAACAGCAAACAAACCATAGAGATAGAACGTGAAACTGCTTTATTGTGTCAAGTTTCAAAGAGCTAGCACAAACCGTGTTTGATTTAGAGTTACAAATACATGTATCCCTATAGGAGAAAACAGAGTGAAACCTCAAAATGAAACCGGTTACTGCCAACGAACGGTTTAACCTAGAAGAACGAAATTTGGCGAGCCAAGTGGGATTGGTGTACTGATCATTACCTGAAAGTTTCATCAAGATTGGGTGAAAAAGTGTGTGCTGAGATTTCAGGCAACTCGTAGTTTTTTGGAAGCTTGGCAGGCCCTTTCCATGAAAGTGATTCTCGCCAGTCTGTGCTTAGGGCTACATCAACAGCAAACAAACCATAGAGATAGAACTTGAAACTGCTTTATGGTGTCAAGTTTCAAAGAGCTAGCACAAACCGTGTTTGATTTAGAGTTCCAAATACATGTATCCCTATAGGAGAAAACAAAGTGAAACCTCAAAATGAAACCGGTTACTGCCAACGAACGGTTTCACCTAGAAGAACGAAATTTGGCGAGCCAAGTGGGATTGGTGGACTGATCATTACCTGAAAGTTTCATCAAGATTGGGTGAAAAAGTGTGTGCTGAGATTTCAGGCAACTCGTAGTTTTTTGGAAGCTTGGCAGGCCCTTTCCATGAAAGTGATTCTCGCCAGTCTCTGCTTAGGGCTACTTCAACAGTAAACAAACCATAGAGATAGAACTTGAATCTGCTATATGGTGTCAAGTTTCAAAGAGCTAGCCAAACCGTGTTTGATTTAGAGTTCCAAATACATGTATCCCTGTAGGAGAAAACAGAGTGACACCTCAAAATGAAACCGGTTACTGCCAACGAACGGTTTCACCTAGAAGAACGAAATTTGGCGAGTAAAGTGGGATTGGTGTACTGATCATTACCTGAAAGTTTCATCAAGATTGGGTGAAAAAGTGTGTGCTGAGATTTCAGGCAACTCGTAGTTTTTTGGAAGCTTGGCAGGCCCTTTCCATGAAAGTGATTCTCGCCAGTCTCTGCTTAGGGCTACATCAACAGCAAACAAACCATAGAGATAGAACTTGAAACTGCTTTATGGTGTCAAGTTTCAAAGAGCTAGCACAAACCGTGTTTGATTTAGAGTTCCAAATACATGTATCCCTATAGGAGAAAACAGAGTGAAACCTCAAAATGAAACCGGTTACTGCCAACGAACGGTTTCACCTAGAAGAACGAAATTTGGCGAGCCAAGTGGGATTGGTGTACTGATCATTACCTGAAAGTTTCATCAAGATTGGGTGAAAAAGTGTGTGCTGAGATTTCAGGCAACTCGTAGTTTTTTGGAAGCTTGGCAGGCCCTTTCCATGAAAGTGATTCTCGCCAGTCTCTGCTTAGGGCTACATCAACAGCAAACATACCATTGAGATGGAACTTGAAACTGCTTTATGGTGTCAAGTTTCAAAGAGCTAGCACAAACCCTGTTTGATTTAGAGTTCCAAATACATGTATCCCTATAGGAGAAAACAGAGTGAAACCTCAAAATGAAACCGGTTACTGCCAACGAACGGTTTCACCTAGAAGAACGAAATTTGGCGAGCCAAGTGGGATTGGTGTACTGATCATTACCTGAAAGTTTCATCAAGATTGGGTGAAAAAGTGTGTGCTGAGATTTCAGGCAACTCGTAGTTTTTTGGAAGCTTGGCAGGCCCTTTCCATGAAAGTGATTCTTGCCAGTCTCTGCTTAGGGCTACATCAACAGCAAACAAACCATAGAGATAGAACTTGAAACTGGTTTATGGTGTCAAGTTTCAAAGAGCTAGCACAAACCGTGTTTGATTTAGAGTTCCAAATACATGTATCCCTATAGGAGAAAACAGAGTGAAACCTCAAAATGAAACCGGTTACTGCCAACGAACGGTTTCACCTAGAAGAACGAAATTTGGCGAGCCAAGTGGGATTGGTGTACTGATTATTACCTGAAAGTTTCATCAAGATTGGGTGAAAAAGTTTGTGCTGATATTTCAGGCAACTCGTAGTTTTTTGGAAGCTTGGCAGGCCCTTTCCATGAAAGTGATTCTCGCCAGTCTCTGCTTAGGGCTACATCAACAGTAAACAAACCATAGAGATAGAACTTGCATCTGCTTTATGGTGTCAAGTTTCAAAGAGCTAGCACAAACCGTGTTTGATTTAGAGTTCCAAATACATGTATCCCTGTAGGAGAAAACAGAGTGACACCTCAAAATGAAACCGGTTACTGCCAACGAACGGTTTCACCTAGAAGAACGAAATTTGGCGAGCCAAGTGGGATTGGTGGACTGATCATTACCTGAAAGTTTTATCAAGATTGGGTGAAAAAGTGTGTGCTCAGATTTCAGGCAACTCGTAGTTTTTTGGAAGCTTTTCAGGCCCTTTCCATGAAAGTGATTCTCGCCAGTCTCTGCTTAGGGCTACATCAACAGCAAACAAACCATAGAGATAGAACTTGAAACTGCTTTATGGTGTCAAGTTTCAAAGAGCTAGCACAAACTGTGTTTGATTTAGAGTTCCAAATACATGTATCCCTATAGGAGAAAACAGAGTGAAACCTCAAAATGAAACCGGTTACTGCCAACGAACGGTTTTACCTAGAAGAACGAAATTTGGCGAGCCAAGTGGGATTGGTGTACTGATCATTACCTGAAAGTTTCATCAAGATTGGGTGAAAAAGTGTGTGCTGATATTTCAGGCAACTCGTAGTTTTTTGGAGGCTTGGCAGGCCCTTTCCATGAAAGTGATTCTCGCCAGTCTCTGCTTAGGGCTACATCAACAGCAAACAAACCATAGAGATAGAACTTGAAACTACTTTATGGTGTCAAGTTTCAAAGAGCTAGCACAAACCGTGTTTGATTTAGAGTTCCAAATACATGTATCCGTATAGGAGAAAACAGAGTGAAACCTCAAAATGAAACCGGTTACTGCCAACGAACGGTTTCACCTACCAGAACGAAATTTGGTGAGCCAAGTGGGATTGGTGGACTGATCATTACCTGAAAGTTTCATCAAGATTGGGTGAAAAAGTGTGTGCTGAGATTTCAGGCAACTCGTAGTTTTTTGGAAGCTTTTCAGGCCCTTTCCATGAAAGTGATTCTCGCCAGTCTCTGCTTAGGGCTACATCAACAGCAAACAAACCATAGAGATAGAACTTGAAACTGCTTTATGGTGTCAAGTTTCAAAGAGCTAGCACAAACCGTGTTTGATTTAGAGTTCCAAATACATGTATCCCTATAGGAGAAAACAGAGTGAAACCTCAAAATGAAACTGGTTACTGCCAACGAACGGTTTCACCTACCAGAACGAAATTTGGCGAGCCAAGTGGGATTGGTGTACTGATCATTACGTGAAAGTTTCATCAAGATTGGGTCAAAAAGTGTGTGCTGAGATTTCAGGCAACTCGTAGTTTTTTGGAAGCTTGGCAGGCCCTTTCCATGAAAGTGATTCTCGCCAGTCTCTGCTTAGGGCTACATCAACAGCAAACAAACCATAGAGATAGAACTTGAAACTGCTTTATGGTGTCAAGTTTCAAAGAGCTAGCACAAACCGTGTTTGATTTAGAGTTCCAAATACATGTATCCCTATAGGAGAAAACAGAGTGAAACCTCAAAATGAAACCGGTTACTGCCAACGAACGGTTTCACCTAGAAGAACGAAATTTGGCAAGCCAAGTGGGATTGGTGTACTGATCATTACCTGAAAGTTTCATCAAGATTGGGTGAAAAAGTGTGTGCTGAGATTTCAGGCAACTCGTAGTTTTTTGGAAGCTTGGCAGGCCCTTTCCATGAAAGTGATTCTCGCCAGTCTGTGCTTAGGGCTACATCAACAGCAAACAAACCATAGAGATAGAACTTGAAACTGCTTTATGGTGTCAAGATTCAAAGAGCTAGCACAAACCGTGTTTGATTTAGAGTTCCAAATACATGTATCCCTGTAGGAGAAAACAGAGTGAAACCTCAAAATGAAACCGGTTACTGCCAACGAACGGTTTCACCTAGAAGAACGAAATTTGGCGAGCCAAGTGGGATTGGTGTACTGATCATTACCTGAAAGTTTCATCAAGATTGGGTGAAAAGTGTGTGCTGAGATTTCAGGCAACTCGTAGTTTTTTGGAAGCTTGGCAGGCCCTTTCCATGAAAGTGATTCTCGCCAGTCTCTGCTTAGGGCTACATCAACAGCAAACAAACCATAGAGATGGAACTTGAAACTGCTTTATGGTGTCAAGTTTCAAAGAGCTAGCACAAACCGTGTTTGCTTTAGAGTTCCAAAATACATGTATCCCTATAGGAGAAAACAGAGTGAAACCTCAAAATGAAACCGGTTACTGCCAACGAACGGTTTCACCTAGAAGAACGAAATTTGGCGAGCCAAGTGGGATTGGTGGACTGATCATTACCTGAAAGTTTCATCAAGATTGGGTGAAAAAGTGTGTGCTGAGATTTCAGGCAACTCGTAGTTTTTGGAAGCTTGGCAGGCCTTTTCCATGAAAGTGATTCTCGCCAGTCTCTGCTTAGGGCTACATCAACAGCAAACAAACCATAGAGATAGAACTTGAAACTGCTTTATGGTGTCAAGTTTCAAAGAGCTAGCACAAACCGTGTTTGATTTAGAGTTCCAAATACATGTATCCCTATAGGAGAAAACGGAGTGAAACCTCAAAATGAAACCGGTTACTGCCAACGAAGGGTTTCACCTAGAAGAACGAAATTTGGCGAGCCAAGTGGGATTGGTGTACTGATCATTACCTGAAAGTTTCATCAAGATTGGGTGAAAAAGTGTGTGCTGAGATTTCAGGCAACTCGTAGTTTTTTGGAAGCTTGGCAGGCCCTTTCCATGAAAGTGATTCTCGCCAGTCTCTGCTTAGGGCTACTTCAACAGTAAACAAACCATAGAGATAGAACTTGAAACTGCTTTATGGTGTCAAGTTTCAAAGAGCTAGCACAAACCGTGTTTGATTTAGAGTTCCAAATACATGTATCCCTGTAGGAGAAAACACAGTGACACCTCAAAATGAAACCGGTTACTGCCAATGAACGGTTTCACCTAGAAGAACAAAATTTGGCGAGCCAAGTGGGATTGGTGGACTGATCATTACCTGAAAGTTTCATCAAGATTGGGTGAAAAAGTGTGTGCTGAGATTTCAGGCAACTCGTAGTTTTTTGGAAGCTTGGCAGGCCTTTTCCATGAAAGTGATTCTCGCCAGTCTCTGCTTAGGGCTACATCAACAGCAAACAAACCATAGAGATAGAACTTGAAACTGCTTTATGGTGTCAAGTTTCAAAGAGCTAGCACAAACCGTGTTTGATTTAGAGTTCCAAATACATGTATCCCTATAGGAGAAAACGGAGTGAAACCTCAAAATGAAACCGGTTACTGCCAATGAACGGTTTCACCTAGAAGAACGAAATTTGGCGAGCCAAGTGGGATTGGTGTACTGATCATTACCTGAAAGTTTCATCAAGATTGGGTGAAAAAGTGTGTGCTGAGATTTCAGGCAACTCGTAGTTTTTTGGAAGCTTGGCAGGCCCTTTTCATGAAAGTGATTCTCGCCAGTCTCTGCTTAGGGCTACATCAACAGCAAACAAACCATAGAGATAGAAATGAAACTGCTTTATGGTGTCAAGTTTCAAAGAGCTAGCACAAACCGTGTTTGCTTTAGAGTTCCAAATACATGTATCCCTATAGGAGAAAACAGAGTGAAACCTCAAAATGAAACCGGTTACTGCCAACGAACGGTTTCACCTAGAAGAACGAAATTTGGCGAGCCAAGTGGGATTGGAGGACTGATCATTACCTGAAAGTTTCATCAAGATTGGGTGAAAAAGTGTGTGCTGAGATTTCAGGCAACTCGTAGTTTTTTGGAAGCTTGGCAGGCCCTTTCCATGAAAGTGATTCTCGCCAGTCTCTGCTTAGGGAAACATCAACAGCAAACAAACCATAGAGATAGAACTTGAAACTGCTTTATGGTGTCAAGTTTCAAAGAGCTAGCACAAACCGTGTTTGATTTAGAGTTCCAAATACATGTATCCCTATAGGAGAAAACAGAGTGAAACCTCAAAATGAAACCGGTTACTGCCAACGAACGGTTTCACCTAGAAGAACGAAATTTGGCGAGCCAAGTGGGATTGGTGTACTGATCGTTACCTGAAAGTTTCATCAAGATTGGGTGAAAAAGTGTGTGCTGAGATTTCAGGCAACTCGTAGTTTTTTGGAAGCTTGGCAGGCCCTTTCCATGAAAGTGATTCTCGCCAGTCTCTGCTTAGGGCTACATCAACAGCAAACAAACCATAGAGATAGAACTTGAAACTGCTTTATGGTGTCAAGTTTCAAAGAGCTAGCACAAACCGTGTTTGCTTTAGAGTTCCAAATACATGTATCCCTATAGGAGAAAACAGAGTGAAACCTCAAAATGAAACTGGTTACTGCCAACGAACGGTTTCACCTAGAAGAACGAAATTTGGCGAGCCAAGTGGGATTGGTGGATTGATCATTACCTTAAAGTTTCATCAAGATTGGGTGAAAAAGTGTGTGCTGAGATTTCAGGCAACTCATAGTTTTTTGGAAGCTTGGCAGGCCCTTTCCATGAAAGTGATTCTCGCCAGTCTCTGCTTAGGGCTACATCAACAGCAAACAAACCATAGAGATAGAACTTGAAACTGCTTTATGGTGTCAAGTTTCAAAGAGCTAGCACAAACCGTGTTTGATTTAGAGTTCCAAATACATGTATCCCTGTAGGAGAAAACAGAGTGAAACCTCAAAATGAAACCGGTTACTGCCAACGAACGGTTTCACCTAGAAGAACGAAATTTGGCGAGCCAAGTGGGATTGGTGTACTGATCATTACCTGGAAAGTTTCATCAAGATTGGGTGAAAAAGTGTGTGCTGAGATTTCAGGGAACTCGTAGTTTTTTGGAAGCTTGGCAGGCCCTTTCCATGAAAGTGATTCTCGGCAGTCTCTGTGTAGGGCTAAATCAACAGCAAACACACCATAGAGATAGAACTTGAAACTGCTTTATGGTGTCAAGTTTCAAAGAGCTAGCACAAACCGTGTTTGATTTAGAGTTCCAAATACATGTATCCCTATAGGAGAAAACAGAGTGAAACCTCAAAATGAAACCGGTTACTGCCAACGAACGGTTTCACCTAGAAGAACGAAATTTGGCGAGCCAAGTGGGATTGGTGTACTGATCATTACCTGAAAGTTTCATCAAGATTGGGTGAAAAAGTGTGTGCTGAGATTTCAGGGAACTCGTAGTTTTTTGGAAGCTTGGCAGGCCCTTTCCATGAAAGTGATTCTCGGCAGTCTCTGTGTAGGGCTAAATCAACAGCAAACACACCATAGAGATAGAACTTGAAACTGCTTTATGGTGTCAAGTTTCAAAGAGCTAGCACAAACCGTGTTTGATTTAGAGTTCCAAATACATGTATCCCTATAGGAGAAAACAGAGTGAAACCTCAAAATGAAACCGGTTACTGCCAACGAACGGTTTCACCTACCAGAACGAAATTTGGCGAGCCAAGTGGGATTGGTGTACTGATCATTACCTGAAAGTTTCATCAAGATTGGGTGAAAAAGTGTGTGCTGAGATTTCAGGCAACTCGTAGTTTTTTGGAAGCTTTTCAGGCCCTTTCCATGAAAGTGATTCTCGCCAGTCTCTGCTTAGGGCTACATCAACAGCAAACAAAACATAGAGATAGAACTTGAAACTGCTTTATGGTGTCAAGTTTCAAAGAGCTAGCACAAACCGTGTTTTATTTAGACTTCCATATACATGTATCCCTATAGGAGAAAACAGAGTGAAACCTCAAATTGAAACTGGTTACTGCCAACGAACGGTTTCACCTACCAGAACGAAATTTGGCGAGCCAAGTGGGATTGGTGTACTGATTATTACGTGAAAGTTTCATCAAGATTGGGTGAAAAAGTGTGTGCTGACATTTCAGGCAACTCGTAGTTTTTTGGAAGCTTGGCAGGCCTTTTCCATGAAAGTGATTCTCGCCAGTCTCTGCTTAGGGCTACATCAACAGCAAACAAACCATAGAGATAGAACTTGAAACTGCTTTATGGTGTCAAGTTTCAAAGAGCTAGCACAAACCGTGTTTGATTTAGAGTTCCAAATACATGTATCCCTATAGGAGAAAACAGAGTGAAACCTCAAAATGAAACCGGTTACTGCCAACGAACGGTTTCACCTAGAAGAACGAAATTTGGCGAGCCAAGTGGGATTGGTGTACTGATCATTACCTGAAAGTTTCATCAAGATTGGGTGAAAAGTGTGTGCTGAGATTTCAGGCAACTCGTAGTTTTTTGGAAGCTTGGCAGGCCCTTTCCATGAAAGTGATTCTCGCCAGTCTCTGCTTAGGGCTACATCAACAGCAAACAAACCATAGAGATGGAACTTGAAACTGCTTTATGGTGTCAAGTTTCAAAGAGCTAGCACAAACCGTGTTTGCTTTAGAGTTCCAAATACATGTATCCCTATAGGAGAAAACAGAGTGAAACCTCAAAATGAAACCGGTTACTGCCAACGAACGGTTTCACCTAGAAGAACGAAATTTGGCGAGCCAAGTGGGATTGGTGGACTGATCATTACCTGAAAGTTTCATCAAGATTGGGTGAAAAAGTGTGTGCTGAGATTTCAGGCAACTCGTAGTTTTTTGGAAGCTTGGCAGGCCTTTTCCATGAAAGTGATTCTCGCCAGTCTCTGCTTAGGGCTACATCAACAGCAAACAAACCATAGAGATAGAACTTGAAACTGCTTTATGGTGTCAAGTTTCAAAGAGCTAGCACAAACCGTGTTTGATTTAGAGTTCCAAATACATGTATCCCTATAGGAGAAAACGGAGTAAAACCTCAAAATGAAACCGGTTACTGCCAACGAAGGGTTTCACCTAGAAGAACGAAATTTGGCGAGCCAAGTGGGATTGGTGTACTGATCATTACCTGAAAGTTTCATCAAGATTGGGTGAAAAAGTGTGTGCTGAGATTTCAGGCAACTCGTAGTTTTTTGGAAGCTTGGCAGGCCCTTTCCATGAAAGTGATTCTCGCCAGTCTCTGCTTAGGGCTACTTCAACAGTAAACAAACCATAGAGATAGAACTTGAAACTGCTTTATGGTGTCAAGTTTCAAAGAGCTAGCACAAACCGTGTTTGAAATAGAGTTCCAAATACATGTATCCCTGTAGGAGAAAACACAGTGACACCTCAAAATGAAACCGGTTACTGCCAATGAACGGTTTCACCTAGAAGAACAAAATTTGGCGAGCCAAGTGGGATTGGTGGACTGATCATTACCTGAAAGTTTCATCAAGATTGGGTGAAAAAGTGTGTGCTGAGATTTCAGGCAACTCGTAGTTTTTTGGAAGCTTGGCAGGCCTTTTCCATGAAAGTGATTCTCGCCAGTCTCTGCTTAGGGCTACATCAACAGCAAACAAACCATAGAGATAGAACTTGAAACTGCTTTATGGTGTCAAGTTTCAAAGAGCTAGCACAAACCGTGTTTGATTTAGAGTTCCAAATACATGTATCCCTATAGGAGAAAACAGAGTGAAACCTCAAAATGAAACCGGTTACTGCCAACGAACGGTTTCACCTACCAGAACGAAATTTGGCGAGCCAAGTGGGATTGGTGTACTGATCATTACCTGAAAGTTTCATCAAGATTGGGTGAAAAAGTGTGTGCTGAGATTTCAGGCAACTCGTAGTTTTTTGGAAGCTTTTCAGGCCCTTTCCATGAAAGTGATTCTCGCCAGTCTCTGCTTAGGGCTACATCAACAGCAAACAAAACATAGAGATAGAACTTGAAACTGCTTTATGGTGTCAAGTTTCAAAGAGCTAGCACAAACCGTGTTTTATTTAGACTTCCATATACATGTATCCCTATAGGAGAAAACAGAGTGAAACCTCAAATTGAAACTGGTTACTGCCAACGAACGGTTTCACCTACCAGAACGAAATTTGGCGAGCCAAGTGGGATTGGTGTACTGATCATTACGTGAAAGTTTCATCAAGATTGGGTGAAAAAGTGTGTGCTGACATTTCAGGCAACTCGTAGTTTTTTGGAAGCTTGGCAGGCCTTTTCCATGAAAGTGATTCTCGCCAGTCTCTGCTTAGGGCTACATCAACAGCAAACAAACCATAGAGATAGAACTTGAAACTGCTTTATGGTGTCAAGTTTCAAAGAGCTAGCACAAACCGTGTTTGATTTAGAGTTCCAAATACATGTATCCCTATAGGAGAAAACAGAGTGAAACCTCAAAATGAAACCGGTTACTGCCAACGAACGGTTTCACCTAGAAGAACGAAATTTGGCGAGCCAAGTGGGATTGGTGGACTGATCATTACCTGAAAGTTTCATCAAGATTGGGTGAAAAGTGTGTGCTGAGATTTCAGGCAACTCGTAGTTTTTTGGAAGCTTGGCAGGCCCTTTCCATGAAAGTGATTCTCGCCAGTCTCTGCTTAGGGCTACATCAACAGCAAACAAACCATAGAGATGGAACTTGAAACTGCTTTATGGTGTCAAGTTTCAAAGAGCTAGCACAAACCGTGTTTGCTTTAGAGTTCCAAATACATGTATCCCTATAGGAGAAAACAGAGTGAAACCTCAAAATGAAACCGGTTACTGCCAACGAACGGTTTCACCTAGAAGAACGAAATTTGGCGAGCCAAGTGGGATTGGTGGACTGATCATTACCTGAAAGTTTCATCAAGATTGGGTGAAAAAGTGTGTGCTGAGATTTCAGGCAACTCGTAGTTTTTTGGAAGCTTGGCAGGCCTTTTCCATGAAAGTGATTCTCGCCAGTCTCTGCTTAGGGCTACATCAACAGCAAACAAACCATAGAGATAGAACTTGAAACTGCTTTATGGTGTCAAGTTTCAAAGAGCTAGCACAAACCGTGTTTGATTTAGAGTTCCAAATACATGTATACCTATAGGAGAAAACGGAGTGAAACCTCAAAATGAAACCGGTTACTGCCAACGAAGGGTTTCACCTAGAAGAACGAAATTTGGCGAGCCAAGTGGGATTGGTGTACTGATCATTACCTGAAAGATTCATCAAGATTGGGTGAAAAAGTGTGTGCTGAGATTTCAGGCAACTCGTAGTTTTTGGAAGCTTGGCAGGCCCTTTCCATGAAAGTGATTCTCGCCAGTCTCTGCTTAGGGCTACTTCAACAGTAAACAAACCATAGAGATAGAACTTGAAACTGCTTTATGGTGTCAAGTTTCAAAGAGCTAGCACAAACCGTGTTTGAAATAGAGTTCCAAATACATGTATCCCTGTAGGAGAAAACACAGTGACACCTCAAAATGAAATCGGTTACTGCCAATGAACGGTTTCACCTAGAAGAACAAATTTGGCGAGCCAAGTGGGATTGGTGGACTGATCATTACCTGAAAGTTTCATCAAGATTGGGTGAAAAAGTGTGTGCTGAGATTTCAGGCAACTCGTAGTTTTTTTGGAAGCTTGGCAGGCCTTTTCCATGAAAGTGATTCTCGCCAGTCTCTGCTTAGGGCTACATCAACAGCAAACAAACCATAGAGATAGAACTTGAAACTGCTTTATGGTGTCAAGTTTCAAAGAGCTAGCACAAACCGTGTTTGATTTAGAGTTCCAAATACATGTATCCCTATAGGAGAAAACGGAGTGAAACCTCAAAATGAAACCGGTTACTGCCAATGAACGGTTTCACCTAGAAGAACGAAATTTGGCGAGCCAAGTGGGATTGGTGTACTGATCATTACCTGAAAGTTTCATCAAGATAGGGTGAAAAAGTGTGTGCTGAGATTTCAGGCAACTCGTAGTTTTTTGGAAGCTTGGCAGGCCCTTTTCATGAAAGTGATTCTCGCCAGTCTCTGCTTAGGGCTACATCAACAGCAAACAAAACCAT
>NW_027522151.1:0-30776 GCF_052094955.1 Ictidomys tridecemlineatus | reverse complement strand
CTGAAACAAAAACTCCTGTGAGATTAACTTGAGACTGATTAAAAATATTTTCCATGTCCCCTCTAGGAGAGGTACAAGGAGCAGACATCTCACATGAGGTAGAAAAAAGAGTGGGGAGGACACTAGAATTACTATGAACTGGCATTGGCATTGGCCATGCCCGTGCCACTGCCCACCACTGCATTGGTGCCATCTGTACCGTTGGCACCAGCATCAGAGCCAGAGCACTCATCAGAATGAAGCTCCTCATCATGGAACTGTTGTGGCACCTCCTGCTGCTGGTTAGTAGATCTCGAGACTCTTCTTGTCAGGCGTTCAGGGATCCACAGCGGCTCCGTGCGATCCTGGGGAAAAACACATACAGATCCTCGTGCCCATGTCAGCACGGGGTCAGGGCCGTTCCATTGGCCCATAAGAACATCCTTCCACTTAACATAGCCAGTCACAGAGGGCTGAGGGGACACATGTCTATCGGCCGCAGAGCGGCCATGAATATCCAAATTCAAAAAATTAATGGTAAAAAGAGCTAAGGACAGGCGTTCTTTAGGAGTGTGGTCAACTCCTATTCCCCCTTTTTGTTTTTCTAAGGTTTCTTTTAAGGTGCGGTGGGCACGTTCAACAATGCCTTGCCCTTGAGGATTGTAAGGCAACCCATGAGCAAGTTGTACTCCCATAGTAGAACAAAAAGATGTAAACTGTCTGCCAGTATAAGCAGGTCCATTATCAGTCTTAAGGGATGCAGGTGCACCCCATGCTGCCCATGCCTCTAAGCAATGAGTAATAACATTACGTGCCTTTTCTCCCGATAAAGCAGAAGCATGAATAATTCCAGAGTATGTGTCAATAGAAACATGTACATATTTGAGGTTACCAAAGTCAGGCACGTGAGTTACGTCCATTTGCCAGACGACCAATGGCTTCAATCCTCGTGGGGTTACACCATAAGTAGGAGGATGAAGAAATGTGACACAATGGGGACATTGTAATACTATCTGACGAGCATCTGCTCTGGAGATGGAAAAACGTCTACGCAGTGTCATAGCATTGACATGAAAGTTGTGGTGAAACAATTTAGCTTCTTCTAAGGAGGAGGCCAAGCATACCAACTGGCTTCTAGTTGCCGAGTCAGCACAGGCATTACCCTGTGATAACGGGCCAGGAAGAGAGGTGTGAGCCCGAATGTGCATTGGATAGAAGGGGGCAGTACGGCTACGGATAAGCTGTCGAAGCTGATTAAAGTAAGCAGACACAGCATGGGTGTCACTAATAGCTCCTACAGCCTCCAGAATTTTGAGCGCCTGCACCACATAGATGGAGTCCGAAATGAGATTGAAAGGAAAAGAACACTGTTTAAAAACTTCAATGACAATTTGTAGTTCTACCCATTGTGGATTTCCAGGAGCAAATTGATGCTGGACAGGGGGAGAGTCATTAATCACATAAGCTCCCATTCCAGACTTAGAGCCATCAGTAAAAATGTTAACAGCCCCTGGAATTGGAGTGGGTGAAGTTACTTTAGGGAAAATGATGGGATGCTCTTTAACAAAATGGAGTAATGGATGAGAAGGGTAATGATTATCAATATCCCCTTGAAACGAGCAACATAGAATAGCCCAGTTGTCTAGAGTAGCACATAAAACATTAAGTTGAACTTTAGAATAGGGTATGATAAGAGAAGAAGGTGCTTGTCCAAAAAATTGAATGCTCTGTTGAATCCCTCTAAGTGCTAACGCTGCAACAGCATCAGGATAGTATTCTAAAGATTTTCCTGGGGATACATGTGGGTGGATCCATAGTAAAGGCCCATCTTGCCACAGTACTCCAGTAGGCTGCCGCATAGTGGCAAGCACACATAACTGGAAAGGTTTATCACTCTGGAGCCTGCATAGAGTGGCATGTTGTATAGCTTCTTCTACTTTTATAAGGGCCGCTCTGGCCTCTTTAGTGAGGGTACGAGGGGAAGTAAGATCTGGATCACCCTTAAGAATAGCATACAAAGGCTGGAGCACGATATTAGGAATATGTAAATAACCTCTTATCCAATTAATATCTCCCAACAGTTTTTGAAAATCATTTAGAGTTTGGAGATCTTGAGTTCTTATAGTAACTTTTGTGGTTTTAACATGTCATATTTAATCGTCGCTTCCAAATACTGAATAGAATCCCCTGTTTGAACCTTCTCAGGTGCAATATGTAATCCATACTGAGCTAACAACTTCACCAAGTCTTTATAGACCTCATAAACTGACTGTTCTAATTTGGCTGCCAATAATACATCATCCATATAATGAATAATCTTGATGGAAGGATATTGTTGTCTGAGAGGTGCGAGTGCCTTCCCTACATACATCTGACAAATCGTGGGACTGTTAGACATTCCCTGTGGTAAAACAACCCACTCAAACCTTTGATCTGGTTCCTCGTGATTACACGAGGGAAGGGTGAAGGCAAAACGCTGTGAGTCTTTAGGATGCAAAGGAATAGAAAAGAAACAGTCTTTAATGTCAATAGCAATGATATGCCAGCCCTGAGGAACAGAGGAAAGCAGCGGCAGCCTGAAACACCCCCGCCATACGGAGGCGGATCGGGAGGCTGTCCGTTCTTGAGCCCTTGCTTATCTCTGTTCCCTGTACCTAAACTCCCTAACTGCCGGGACAGCGTTCTTATCTCCTCCTCCTCAGCGTCTTCTGCCTCTGACCCACTTTCGCATGGGGGCGTGCGCAGCACACTGAGATCTGGATACAGTCTCCTCCCGTTCTCTACGCCCCGCACACTCCCCTCTTCCTGAGACACTTCACTCTCTGTTGTTTCTGATTTTTCCTCATGTAATTGTTCTAAAACCTCCTGCCCTTTAACAAGCGCTTTTTGGCATCGGCCATCCGTAAGACAACTACGGACCATCTTCCAGAGGGGTATCACCCCGCCCTCT
Organism: Ictidomys tridecemlineatus; assembly: GCF_052094955.1. Lineage (NCBI taxonomy): Eukaryota > Metazoa > Chordata > Mammalia > Rodentia > Sciuridae > Ictidomys > Ictidomys tridecemlineatus. Next base: position 27,847 of record NW_027522151.1, on the reverse strand, counting down.
AGCATGCCCTGCTCACGAGCAAAGTCAAGGTCTTTGCCTAATTTATCCCAGCTGGGTGTAGTGAGGCTGCCTGAAAATGCAAACCACGGTGCAGCTGTATCTACCCTCTGTAAAAATTTCTCTAAGGTACTGCGTTTCACCTCCAGTCCCTTGGAACGTAAAAGGCCATCTAAGGCCAGAAGAAGTGGACTTGAAGTCACGGCACCCATGACGCAACACAAGAAAACACAGAAATCGAAAGTGAAAGTACACAAAACAAAACGAACATACACAGAAAACAAAAACAAAAATACAGAGTGCAATTGCTATGAGATGTAACGCCCTCTCTTTTTACAGAGGAGCAGGTACCTTTTAATGCTCCCTCTTTATGTATAGAGGAGCCTCCGCTTTTTAACAGCGGGTCCCACCTTACCTGGGACTTACCGGCGCGCCTCCCTGACTGCTGAAAGTTCTGGTTCCTGGGTGTTTCTTTGTTTCTTTTTTCCCGGGTCTCAGCACCACTTGTCACGACCCCCTTGCCCGCAAGGAAGACGCGACTCAGGAATCTTCTTTCAGCAGTTTATTCAGGCCCTTGATATTCTTCTAATGATTCTTCTACTACCCGGAATAATAATTGGATGCCCCTCCCAGCCTTAATAAAGCACCTCGAACCCCAATACAAAGCTGCCACGTGTACCCTTCTCACAGGGTGCTAGAAAATGACACGCCAACTTTCTCTGATAAGGAGCTGGGAACACGCCAACTCTCTTTGATATGGAGTTGTCCTTCACAGACCACAACGGAGCCAGCACCATCATGTAATGGCGACCACAGTCCACAGGAACGGCTCACCACAAGGGCCTACATTTTATGAACCTAATTTCATGATTTTAAATAGGATTATCACTGCCTTTATCTCTTGAAGGTATTATGACTCTTTAAATGAGCGTGACACACAATAATTAATATTTTGCTTTCCATGTATCATTTATTATTGAACTGCTTCAAGAGGGACATGAGTTGCCCATTTACAAATCATCTTTACAGCAAAGAAAATAATCAAGCATGTGAAGAGAACCTACAATGGGAGAAAAATTGTTGCCACCTGCACATCAGGTTCAGCATTCATCTCGAGGATATATAAAGAAATCAGAAAACTTAACACTGTAAAAATAAGCATTCCAATCACCAAATGGGCAAAGGAACTGAACAGGCACATCACAGGAGAAATGCAAATGGCCAACAAATATATGAAATAAAATTTCAACATCACTACAAATTACAAAAGTGCAAATTAAAAATACATGAAAGGTTTTAATTTCATCTTCCATCCTGAAGCTTAATTTTGCTGGATACACAATTCTTGGTTGGAACCCATTTTCTTTCAGTGTTTGAAATATATTATTCCAGGATCTTCTAGCTTTCAAAGTCTGTGTTGAGAGATCAGCTGGTATCCTGATTGGTTTACCCCTAAATGTAATCTGCTTCCTTTCTCTTGTAGCTTTTAAAATTCTCTCCTTATTCTGTATGTTGGGCATCTTCATTATAATGTATCTAGGTGTGGATCTCTTATGATTTTGCACATTTGACATCCTGTAGGCTTCTAGGATTTGGGATTCTGTCTCGTTCTTCAAGTCTGGGAAGTTTTCTTGAATTATTTCATTGAATAGATTGTTCATTCCTTTGGTTTGGACCTCTATACCTTCCTGTATCCCAATGACTCTTAAGTTTGGTCTCTTTATGTTATCCCATATTTCTTGGATGTTCTTCTCATGGTTTCTTAACAGTCTTGCTGAGCTGTCTATGTTCTTTTCAAGTTGAAATACTTTGTCTTCATTGTCTGATGTTCTATCTTCTAAGTGTTCTACTCTGCTGGTAGTATTCTCAATTGAGTTTTTTTTTTAAAGAGAGAGTGAGAGAGGAGAGAGAGATAGAGAGAGAATTTTTAATATTTATTTTTTAGTTCTCGGCAGACACAACATCTTTGTTGGTACATGGTGCTGAGGATCGAACCCAAGCCGCACGCATGCCAGGTGAGTGCGCTACTGCTTGAGCCACATCCCCAGCCCCTCAATTGAGTTTTTAAGTTGGTTTATTGCTTCCTGCATTTCTAGGATTTCTGTTTGTTTGTTTTTTATAACCTCTATCTCCCTGTATAGTTGATCTTTTGCTTCCTGGATTTATTTATGTAATTCATTGTTGAAGAGATCTTTCATTGTCTGATTTTGCTGTCTAATGTCTTCCTTGAGACTCCAGATCATCTGAAGCATGTATCTCCTGAATTCTTTATCTGACATTCCATCTGCTGCAGATATTACCTCTTCTAACGTTGAGTTGACCTGCATTGCTTGTGATCCTTTCTTTCCTTGTCTCTTCATACTGTTCCTGTTTCTTTCTGATTACTGAAACTGTTGTGCTATTGAATTTTCCCCCTATATATTTGTATTCCTCTTGTATAGTTGCAAATTTGGAGGGAAATAGATGGCATTAGAGCAGATTATGCTAAATGAAGCTAGCCAATCCCTAAAAAACAAATGCCAAATGTCTTCTTTGATATAAGGAGAGTAACTAAGAACAGAGTAGGGAAGAAGAGCATGAGAAGATGACTAATATTAAACAGGGGTGAGAGGTGGGAGGGAAAGGGAGAGAGAAGGGAAATTGCTTGGAAATGGAAGGAGACCCTCAGGGTTATACAAAATTACATACAATAGGAAGTGAGGGGAAAGGAAAAAATAATACAAGGGGGAGAAATGAATTACAGTAGAGGGGGTAGAAATAGAAGAGGGGAGGGGAGGGGGATAGTAGAGGATAGGAAAAGCAGCAGAATACAACAGACATGAGTATGTCAATATGTAAATCAGTGGAAGTGTAACTGATGTGATTCTGCAATCTGTATACAGGGTAAAAATGGGAGTTCATAACCCACTTGAATCAAAGTGTGAAATATGATATATCAAGAACTATGTAATGTTTTGAACAACCAATAATAATAAAAAATACATGGGCATTCTGTCTCACTCCAATTGGAATGACAATTATCAAGAATACAAGTAATAATAAATGTTGGAGAGGATGTAGGAAAAAAGTTCATTCATACGTTGCTGGTTGGACTGCAAATTGGTGCAACCAATACTTGAAAGCAGTATGGAGATTCCTCAGAAAACTTGTAATGGAGCCACCAATTGACCAAGTTATCCCACTTCTCAGTATAAACCTAAAGAACATAAAATCAGCATAATAGACCCTATAAACCAAAGGCCAAATAATCTTAATGATATGTGAATACTAACAAATAATCAGGGGGGAGAAGGAAGGATACATATTGATTGGATTAGACAGATGGAAATAAGAGAAGGTAGGGGAAATGGGAATAGAAAAGACAGAATGAATCAGACATAACTTTCCTATGTTCTTCTATGAATACACACACACAGTGAAGATCCATATCATGTTACAACCATAAGAATGGGATACTAATTAGAATAAGTTATATGCTATACTCTATGTGTATATAATATTTCAGAATTCACTCTACTGTCATTTTATATCTAAATAGTGAAGATAAATATTTTTTTTAATTCCATACTATGAACCAACATAGGATGTTCAATGAAATTCTAGTAATCTAAATCTAGAAGAGTAATATTGCAACTTTTGGGATAATTGATGAGTAAACTTGAGAATTGTTATTTTATGCATCAATTCCTGCTCTAAGATTCTCAAAGAGGCAGCTACTAAAAGATTTGAAGTCCTTTGTAGTACTCTGGGACTATTTCTGGGAAGCAGTCTCATGTCTACACATATCTCATTCTTCCTTCTCCCTCCTGATTATTTGTTAGTATCCACATATCATAAAGATTATTTGGCCTTTGGTTCTTTCAATGGACAGGTGGACCCATGCTACAGCTACATTGTGACTACAACCTTGTGTGTTCCATGTGCTTCTGGCTGGAGCACAACTTTACTGAGCTTCATATCCTAGTTTATTTGGTGTGAGTGATGCCTGTGTGTACCTCACAGTGCTGCCATTAGAAATACAGGGAATAGGGCACATTCAGTGCTCAATACATGCTCTGGGTTGAATAGTCATGTCCTTCCCAGCATATCAGCTTATTACCTCATCTGGAAATGAGGTTTTTGCACATAAAAATGTTTTATAAGTCCATAGTCAATTAGAGTGGGCTATAATCTAATGATTCATGACCTTAGAAGAGTAAATTTGGAAAGTATACCTGTGCAGAGAGAACAACATGTGATAATCATGACAGAAAAAGGAGAGATTAATCTACACATAAAGGTATGCCAAGAATTTCATACAACTACTGAAAGCTGGAGGAGACGAGGAAAAATCCTCCCCTAGACCTTCCAGAGCAGATACCTTATAATACTTCAGTTTGGACTCCTAGACTCCACAACTGTGTTACAATAAATGATATTTTTGGACACCCAGTAAGTATTATTTTTCAGAGTAGTCCTAAGAACCCAAAAGGGCCCATGTTTGGCTCCTCCTTGACACTCAGTAGAGGAGTTAGTCCCAGACTGGTAGCTTCCTTTTATAAAAGGGAAAAAGAGAAATCCCATTGTCATCAGCAACATCCTGTGTCCACAAAGTCCTGGATAAAATATTATGAAAATGCAGTGTGGAATTCTAAGAGTAAACAATGTTCTAATATTCACATGGAAATCAACAATCCAAAAGATGAGATTCTAAAAACTGATATGAAGACAGTGGTTGAAGTACAGAGATAGAGCTTGCAGTCTTCAGGGGAAAAAAATCTGAAACTGTGGAAGGCCCATGAGACTGGAAGATCCCATGTGCTCCAACTTATGATGGACATATGCAGGTGTGATCTAAGTAGGAGCTACAGTATGTTTCTCTATAGGGCACTGGGAAAAGAGGTAGGGAAAGAAGGTGAAGACTGGACCCAAGGAGGACCTTATGTCACCTTCACTGCCCCTGAAATTTCTAGACCAGGGCCATCAGTTGAAAGTGTTTATTCCACAAAAGTTAGCAAACCCTGGGGACTTGTAAGGAATAAAGAAGGGCCACCCTGGGCCCTGAATTAGACACTCTGAGTTGAGGCCCAGAAGTCTGAGTTTGAGTGAGCTCTCCAAGTGACTGTCATGTACCCTACTTGAGATGTACTGTTGTAGTCTTGAACAGATGGCCTGGGGTGAAAGTGTCAATTTTATTCTCCATAAGGACACCTGGGAATTACAGAATCATACCAATAGCTTTTCTCTTCCAAGCTTCTGACCCTTCATCCTAGTCTCTCTTAAAATCAAATATCCAAAAGAATATATGGTTTTATATATATATATATATACAATAGAACATTACTCTGCCTTAAATAAAACTCAAATTAAGGCATTTGGCAATACATTGATGGAACTAGGAACTATCAAGCTAAGTGAAATACGTCAGTCCCCAAAACCAAAGGCCAAATATTTTCTTTTATATGTGGATGCTAATACACAATAAGGAACAAGGAGGAAATAACAGAAGTTCATTGGAGTAGACAAAGAGGAATGAAGGTAAGAGAGCAGCATGATAATAAGAAAGACATGAGAATGAATTGAACATAACTTTCCTATGTTTATATATGAATTCATGACCAGTGAAATTCCACACCATGTACAACCACATGAATGGGATCCTAATTGGAATAAGGTATATGTCATCCATATATAATATCTCCAAATGTACTCTACTGTCACATATATCTAAAAAGAAGAAATAAAAAAGGAGTAAAAGGACCTGGGGGAGGGAAGGAAACAAAGGGAAACACTGTGATATAATATTGCTTATTTTTTATATTAGATTTATATATGAATATGTAACAATAAATCCATTGTTCTTTAATAATATAATGCATTTACAAAAATATGAAAAAAATTAAAAAGTGGATGGTGGCACATGAACCTAATTAGAAAATCATGCCTTGGTTCAATTCCCAATTCCAAAAAAAAATTTAAGTACATATATGTGTACATATATACATATGCACACACGCATGCATGAGCGCACACACACACACACACACACACATATACAAAATATACTGTATGAACAAATTTAAGTACAAAAATACCATGATATAATCAGTAGATTCAGAAAAGCCATTCAGCACCCATTCAGGTTAAAATACCAGAGGGACTAGTGATAGAAGGAGAAACCAAATGCCAACATCAAACTGAATTAAAAAAAAATTAAAACATTTTTTCTCAAAACAAAAGCAAAACAAGGAAGTAAACTTTCACCACTCCTTGAATCCCCAGCAAGAGCAAACAGGCAAGAGAAGAAACTAATTTCATACACATAGAAAAAAGAAGTCCTGTTGCCTCTGTTTACTGATGACATGAACATTTTATTTAGATGATTTAAAGTGCTCGATCAGAAAATTTATAGCACTGATAACAAATCTACTAAAAGAGATGATACAAGAAAATAATCAATTTTTTGATAAATCAATTGCAGTCCTATAAGCAATAGCAAACCCTCTTCAAAACAATTGAGAAAATGTCTCATTCAAAATCCCTAAAGAAAATACTTTGGAAAATATCCAACTTAGGAGATGAAAAACCTCAACAATGAAAATTATAAAATGGTGAATAAAACAAATCAAGGACAATCTTAAGAAGTGGAAATACTTTCAATAATCTTGAAAAAAGCAAAATTAATATTATCCCAATGGTCATACTACCTTAACCAGTGATCAGACTCAGTACAATCCCAGTCAAAATATCAATGATATCCTTCACAACACAGACATTCTTCATAACACAGAGACAAAACATATTTCTCAAATTTATTTTGATACAGAAGTGACATAGAACATCCAAATGTATCCTGAACCAGAAGAGTGATGCTGAGATCTTCACAATACCAGATATCCAATTATATCACAGAGCTTTAGTTAAAAAAAAAAGCATTATATTGCACCAAAACAGACCTGAAGATGAATGGAAAAGAAAACACAGACAAACCCACATAGATAAAGTGACCTGATATGCGACAAAGGGGCCAAAAATATATGTTGAAGAAAACGGAAACACTTTAACAAGTGGTGCTATGAATACTGGGTATTCATATGTGAAAAACATAAAACTTGATCCCTATCACTCTGCATAAAAGCCAACTCCAAGTGTATCAAAGACCTAGGAATTAAACCAGAAACTCTACAGTTGCTTAAAGAAAATGTGGCCCAACACTCCAACATATTGACAAAATCATCAACTTAACAAGACCTCTAAAGCACAAGAAATAAAACTAACAGTCAATAAATGAGATGAAATCAAATTTCAAAACTTCTGCACAACAAAGGAAACAAGAATGTAAACAAAGAGCTTACCAATGTGATAAAATATTTTTCATCTGTTCCTCAGGAAATTAATATACAGAATAATAAAAAAACCCTAAAAAATATTAAACCCCAATTACTAAACGAAACAGGCACAAAATCTAAAACAGACATTGCTTAAAAGAAAAAATACAAGTGGTGTGTGTGTGTGTGTGTGTGTGTGTGTGTGTGTGTGTAAGTATACATAAAACATATTTAGGAATCAGGGAAATGACAATCAAAACTACAAGGAAGAGAAAGTCTGTTATAATGTCCTTGCTCTTTCCCTGTACTTCAATAAAACTATTAGATTCAAAAAGAACTGCATGGAGATTTTATCTCACTCCACTCAAAATACCAATTATCAAGAATATTGTGCAGAGATCCACATATCAGACAGAACATTTGGGGGGAAAGGAAGAATAAAGTTTGTTGGATTATACATAGAAAGATGAAGGGAAGGGGGAGGATGGAAATAGGAAAAATAGTAGAATAAAACAGACATAACTTTCCGATGTACTTATATGAATTACACAACTGTGTAACTTTACTGTATATATAGCACAAGAATAGAAAGTTATAGTCCATGTATGTATAACATGTCAAAATACACTTTACTGTACATACACCTGAAAAAAATTTTAAAAAGAAAAAAAGAATAATTCATGGGGAAATGCAGTGTTGGTAGGACTTCAAATTAGTACAGCCATTCTTGAAAACTGGATGAATAGCTCTTTCAAAACTTGGAATAGAATTACCATCTGACCCAGTTGTCTCATTCCTTGGTATATACCCAAATATCTGAAATCAGCATACTATAAAAACACAGGCACATCAGTGCTTATAGCAACACAATTCATAATAACCTAATTACAGAACCAGCCATCAAACCCATCAACAGAGTAATTGATAAAGAATACATGGTGTATATACACAATGAAGTTTTACTTAGTCATTAAGAAGAATTAAATTATGGCACTAGGTGAAAAATTGATGAAATGAGAACACAATTCTAAGTGAAATAAACCATACTCAGGAAGCCAAAGGTCAAATATTTCCCCTCATATGTGAATACCCGACCACATAATGGAAAAGAGGGCATTCAACAGAGATATCTGTGAAAGGGGTTACATGGAAGGCATGGAGGACAAACAGAGGGATGAACAGTAGAATGAAACAAACTAAACTCTCTTTGTACATCTATGAATAAAGCATGGTGAATTTCAATGTTGTGTATGTCTATAATGCAGTAATTTAAAAATCTATAAATAAATAGATGTTAAACCAACAGAAGCCAGACTCATTGTTCTCTCTTTCACTCTTCCTCTAATTTTTCTTTTACTTTTATTTCTTCTTTTCCCCCTCATAAATAATGAACAATATGTTGTCTATGGATCAGCCCTATTTTGAAATTGCAAATCTTTGTCTCCCTAATATATTCTTCTTTACTCTTAATTATCTCTATTTTGAACTTCTCTTACCACTGGTTAGTTTGTGTAATGTCATACCCCACCACTAATGCAATAGAAGCAGTTAAAACACTGGAAGTCATAGGTAATACCAATTGTTTGAGTTTTTGATGGACATAATTCATGATTAACTACTATCTTTAATGATAGAAATTGCTGACCCTACAGTTTCTATTTATTGTGTCAATCAACATTGTACATGTCATAATAGGAACTAAGTACTTAATTTAATCCTGTATGTTATATGCATAGGTTTTTTTGCAGTTATTTGACTTTTCTTAATATCTGAGGCACTGGAAAATTACAGGATAACTAAAAGCTGGTAGAGTAGAAACCCCACTGTTTCAGATCCATTTGAATAGATGGGTTAATACATAAACAATATGAAAAAAACAAGAGAAGAAAACATCCAAAACAGAATGATTCAACAATAGACTCTACTGATACTACAGTATAGAAAATGTCAAGGAATAAATTTAGAAAGTTCAAAGATAAGAAGACATAAGAGATAAAATTGAGGTAAAGATTGGAATCAGAGAGAAAATATTAGAAGTGAAAGATCATGTCAAGGAGATATAGATTTTGAAGAAAGATAATTTGGAAACTCCTGAAATTGAAGAATCAATAAACCAAATTTAAAATTTAATGGAAAGCATTACCAACAGACTACATCATTTGAAAAATAGATATTGACATAATAAAGGCAATATACATAATCTTGGCAAAGAAACTTGATCATGGAGAAAAGATGTTAAGAGAATAGGAGCTGAATTTCATGAAATATGGGATAGAATTAAAAGGTAAAATCTAGGATGTATAGGGGCTCTGAGGAACAAATTAAAGGAATGCAAAATATTTTCAAAAAAACAATGAGAGAAAAAATATCAAATATTAAAAATTAAATGGAAAACTCTTTTTGATTTCAGATTTGGTTTATAATCTAACACCTTAAAATATAAAAATCTCAAGTGTGCTCATCATATTCCCTTATTTCAGGGCTCACAAAAAATACTATTTGACTAAACTTTTTTGAGAAAATTGAATTATAAATTCGAGAATGCATATGACTTTATTTGGATACATTCACCTATTCAGCATTGAAACATAATTTAAATAATACATATTTTACAAGAATATTGCAACTTGAAAACCCAAAAGGTTTCGGATATTTAAACAATACCACAAATATCATAAACGTTATTATTTGTAGTTACTCAATGGTCATAAGATAAAAGTGGCCGAAGTGTATTGAAGCTTTCCTGTAAAATGAATGTTATGCTACAATGTAGCTCACATTTAAGAAATTATACTTGAATGAAAGTCACATTATAATATGAATAGCCTAGTATCAAATTTTTTATTAAATAAAAATGTTTTCTTTGAGTGAGGTCTGAAATTTTTCAGAATATAAAGCCCCAGACCTCACTTCCTCACAAATATTGACACACAAAGATTATGGTCCAATGATCTCATAAGAACATTGCATAAGCCAGTTATGAAATTTGGGTATTCCAGGAATACACAGTTTTATTTAAAGAGGTAAAAAAAAAGGCCATTTCCATTCACTTTCTATCAACCCCATGCCCAACCCAGCAAGACAAACATAATTCATGACTACTTTCTTAGGAGGAAGGGTGGATATGCTTCCAATATTATAGGTGTTGTTTAGGGAGAAACAGATGTCTGAGGAAATGATTTGTCTCACTTGTCTTAAGGCTCATATGAGTAAATTTCTTACTTTCAATACCTGAGTTGGGCTGAGAACCAGAGAGAGCTCAAAAGGATTTTCTACCATACAGCAATGAGACAACAGGGGGAGGAAGAGAGTACAAGACTTTCTTAAAGTCTTCCTCAGCACCACATAAAAAAATAAAATAAAATAAAGATACTGTGTCCAACTACAACTAAAAAATAAATATTAAAACAAATGACACAAAATCAGGAAAATGCATGTAAAGTGTAAAAATGCCAACATGACAGTATTTAAATAAAACAATAATTGAAATAAAATATTTTTTTGAAATTATTGATTGAAACAAAAAGAAAATTAAAAATATAAAATTTTAAATGTGAAGAAACTCTAAGGGGCTTATGAGATAACATCACAAGGAAAAATATGTGTTTTGCATGTATCTCTAAAGAAGAGAAAGAGAAGGGTGAGTAGAACTCATTTGAAAAAATAAAAGACATTTTTTTTCAATTCTGAAAAAGAAAATGGATACCCAAATTCAAGAAACTCAAATAAAAATAATTAAGATGAATACAAAAAGGACCCAAAGTTAGGAAAATTGTAACAATCAAAATTTAAAAATAAAGATTTTTGATGGGTTGGGGCTGTGGCTCAGAAGAAGCACACTTGCCTGGCAAGTGTGAGGCACTGGGTTTGATTCCCATCACCTCATATGAATAAATAAATAAAAGTCTGTTAAATTCTCAGCACCATATATAAATAAATAAATAAAGTCTATCAGCAACTAGAAAATAAATAAATAAGTAAATAAAATGAAAATAAAAAATTTTGAATACAAGAAGTGAAGAGTGATTTATCTCCTAAAATGGAGCTTTCAGAAAAACATCAGCAGGGGAATGGATCCACCATTTGACCCAGCTATCGCCCTTCTTGGACTATTCCCTGAGGAACTTAAAAGAGCGCACTATAGGGATATGGCCACAACAATGATTATAGCAGCACAATTCACAATAGCTAGACTGTGGAACCAACCTAGATGCCCTTCAATAGATGAATGGATAAAAAAATGTGGCATCTATACACAATAGGGTATTATGCAGCACTAAGAAATGACAAAATCATAGAATTTGCAGGGAAATGGATGACATTAGAGCAGATTATGCTAAGTCAAGCTAGCCAAGCCCTAAAAAACAAATGCCAAATGTCTTCTTTGATATAAAGAGAGCCACTAAGAACAGAACAGGAAGGAAGAGCATGAGGAAAATACTAACTGTAATCAAAGACGAATGGGGGGAGAGAAAGGGAGAGAGAATGGAAAGCATATGGAAATGGTAGGAGACCTACAATGATACACAAAATTATAAGAGGTTATGAGGGGCAAGGGGGAGGGGAAAAAAGGGAGAGAAGTCTTCGTAGTTTTGAAAAAGTAGAATTGTCTGGTGATTGGTCTTTGGCTGACACCATGCACCCCATTTTCCGGAAACATCAACTCTGCTGCTGGTGACATCAGCATTCAGCTCATGGGCCATTATCAATGTGTGCCTCTTTGGTAGCTCTATTCGGATATGTGGAAGTTCCTGCAGTACTGTTTGCTAGTCAAGACATGATGTTGTTGGTCCTAGTGCATCAGTAGCTGATCAGAACAGACTGTGTACTTGCATCTGTATTGGAGAACCAGCCTTTGAACATAAACTTGAGGATATTTGAGGAAGGAAGCTGTGACATACAGCAGAATTTGAGCGAAAACAAAGATGGCAATATGGTTATTGATATTGTACTTGGGATAGACATTTCAAAACCCAACAATCTACCAATAGATGTGAAAACCATGACTGAAGTGAAGAAAGTGAGGAGTTCTTGCATTCTTCTGACAGAGTGCCAGTAGCCCTCCACTCACTCACTGCACTCTGTACAGCCTTCTGGCGACTTATGAATGAATTCTCTCCATAGCCTCAGTTGATACATGCACAGTGTTTCTTTCCTCTGGCAATTAAATCATATGATGTTTTTTAGGGCATAAATATTGTTTTTAATTTATTCCTCATTGAGAGAGAATTCTCAAAAACTTCAGGGCATTTTTATATATTCCAAAGTACATTTCATCCTGTAGCTACTGCTTTACCCTCTTACGTCTTTGTAACCAGTCAGGTGGCTCATCACTGTGTGATCTTCTTTCTATTTTTATGTGATCCCTGTTTGTTCTTAATTTTTCTCTCTAGCTTTTTCATAGGGTATAAAACCTTCAACCCTTTGCATTCTGTGTCTGATTATGTCACTGATCATGTCACTTCTTGTTCCGTTCATAACTTTGCTGGACATAGCAGTCTTGGTTGGTAAGTATATACTTTCAAAGCTTGGAATACTTTATTCCAAACCCCCTTGATTTTAGAGTCTGAGGTGAGAAGTTTGAAGTGAAGCTTATAAACATAAATATAATGAAATTTATACAAACAAATATAATTTTATATAAATGTGACCTAATGTTTTTCATGTGTATCTTTTACTATTTTTCTTTATTTCCATTTTTAGATCCTTTGATTATAATATGTCTTGCAGAGCTGCTTTTTATCTTAATGTTTCTTCTTTGGGATTCTGTATGTATAGTGTATGTATATGTCTATCTTAGTTTTAATGTTTGAATTTTTTTTAGTGTTATTTTATCAAAAAGGTTGATACCATTAGCCTGAATCTCTATGTTCTTCTCCAACTTTGGCCAAGATTTTCTATTTGACCTTGAGCCCAAAGCAGTGGTGTTTGCCAACCATGTACTGAAGGTTTTGAAAATGTAAGCAAAAATAAACTTTCCTTCTTAAAATTGTTGTTTGGTATATTAGTCATATTAATAGATAATTATTAACAGGAAAGGAGATACTTTTTGATCAAAATTTTGAGCTTTTGTTTTTTTTTTCAGTTTATTCTTCTCCAGGTTTTAAGGCTATTTTGAAGTGGAACTTAATGTATCTCAATTTGGTATATTAAGATTTACATTTTCATTTATACTGGTTTTGCTTCAATGTTGAGTTTCTCTTCAAAGTCAAAGTGGAAAAAAAATTGATTGAGACTATAAATTTGATCCATTAGATCCTCCAGGATATATTATTATTTAATATACATAAGCTTATCTCAAATGATTTGGGGAGTTCTTCAGGCTGGGCTACTTGATTTGAAGAGAAGGAAAATTTAAATTAAAAGCTTCAAGTTATAAATGCATTTTGGAACCAACTCATATCCTTCTCAGCTATATTGGTGTCTATATATTGTGACTTGTTAACCACCTGTGGGAAATTTCACTGAGCTGTTCCAATTATTATCTTGCAACTGTTGTTTTAATATTAAGTGATATTTTTCTCAAGACAAATCATAAGTATGTTTTCCACTGATATTTTGAGAGCCATATTCACTACACAGTTTTTAAATAACAGATACTTTTACCTCTAAATCTATTTTCTGACAGGGTACAGCAAGCAAATGTTTTGTGGATTTGTATGGAAAATTAAATAACTCTACCCAATGGAAAATATAAACATTTGACCATGTATCTGAATCAAAAACATCAAGGTATGTTTCTATTGTAGATGTAATAAAATAAGATTTTGAATCACTCCTTCTTCATACTTATAATCCATTCTTTTAAAAATGATTGTAGTAGAGTGACATGAATTTAATGAAATTCTTAAAGCTATATGAGCATCTCAATTACAGTTGAATGGCATTCCCTTGTCTCTCATTAATACTTGACCATATGACACAGAATGAGAATTCAGTAATGAACTTTCCTATGGTTGGAAGAATGATTGATATTAGTGTAGAAACAGATCTGTCCTTGAACCATAAAAGGGAGTAAATGCTCATATAATTAAATACCTATAACTATAAGCTACCATAACTTCTATATTATGATATGTAGGTAAGTCATTTTATGTTGCCTTTATAAGGTATATGGGTAAGGTTACTTTTATAGTTTTCTATTTTTGGATTCTTATTCTTTGTTATTCAGAAAGTTTTTCCTTGGAACCTATTTTCGCATTTAGCACTATTTTGGATGCTGGAAAATATATAATAGCATTTTTATTTGGTATTTAATAAATTTACTTTTAATATTGGACAGGTTGCCTATCCCGTTCTGTTTTAGAACATGAATATATCTGTAGGGATATCAAATTGGGGTTAAAATAAATAAAGGACCCAAACAAAAAGAACTTAAGTTAGAAAACCACAAGCCATTATATAAAGAGCATAAATCATGCTGTCTTTTGTTAAGTGGGATCACATTTAGAAGGTCAGCGGCTCACCCTTATGAATAGGTTGAGTTCTTTTGTAAGTCTTGAGTGTCATAATCTATCTATCTATCTATCTATCTATGTATCTATCTATCTATCTATGTTTAGTACAGTAATATAAATATGCAGAAAAACTTACACATACATGTGTACGTATGTAATAGGGCTTCCAAGAGACAGAGCATCATTAAATGATTATAGATATTTGTAGTTTTTAAGCTGAAACAGTCAGTTCACACTGGCTATTATTTTTTTTTCAACATTTTTAAAATTTGTGCATTATAATTGTACATAACAAGGATTTGTGTTATATATTTATACATGCACACAATTTAACAATATAATTTGGCCAATATTGCTTCCCAGCACTTCTTCCCTCCCTGCCTACCTCTCAACCCTTGATCTTTTTCTTTAATTATCTCCCTTTTATCTTCCTGAGATCATCCCCCACACCTTTCTATTTCTTTTTCCATTCTAGCTTGCACATATGAGAGAAAGCATATGATATTTGATCTTCTAAGTTTGACTTATTTTGTTTAGTATTATGGTCTCCACCCATTTTCCTGCATATGACATAATTTCATTTATTTTATGGCTGAGTAAAGTTTCATATTATCTTACTTCTTTTTGAATTCCTAGCATTAGGCACACAGGGAAGCTAGTGTTAGTCCATCACATTGATGATAGTAATAGCACAGCCCTCCTTTCTCATTCACCTCCAATTTTGGTGTTCCTCATGTGTGCCTGCCATGATCCTTTGGGTGATCTTTCATCCTTGTGGTGGAACAGTATAACTTGCAGTAAGGATGAAGGATACTAAGCCAGAGAAGGAAACAGATGGCTGTGGAGGGAACTCCATTAGTCTGACTCCATGTCCATCATCTTTTTTCCTTGAGAAGCAAGGGTGCCATTTTTAAGCCAGAAAATGTCTGCAGTATGAGGATTCCCTTCATCTTATAAAATTTTATTTTTCTTGTATGTATCACAGTATTTTTCGCATGTGAACTATAATTCTGTATGTAGTATAATTTTGATAATTATTTGACTTCCTCATTTTTTCTGGATGGGGATATGTTAGTATTGTAATAAGGTTTTTCATTAATGAAATAGGTGGATTGGATCAGGTGATTTCTAATTCTGATTTCATCTTTGATACACCTTTTAATCTTTTACAGTTATTTGATATGTGTTTCTTTTTTCCTGAGCACCTAAAAACATTTTTTTATTCATTCTATTTAGTTGTACATGGCAGTGGAATGCTCTTTGACACATCATACATAAATGGAGCATAACTTCTCATTCTTCTGGTTGTACATGATGTAGACTCACTGATCATGTAGTCATATATGCTCATAGGGTAATTATGTCAGATCCATTCTGCTATTCTTTCTACCTCCATTCCTTTCCCCCTTCCTTCACTCCCCTCTGCCTTATCCACAGTACCTCTTTTCGTCCCTAGGAACCCCAACCCTTATTGTCAATTAGCATCTGAAATTCAGTGAAAACATTCAGCCTTTGGTTCTTTGGGATTAGTTAATTTTGTGAAGCATGATATTCTCCAGCTCTATTCATTTATCACCAAATTCCATAATTTCATTCTTATTTAAGGCTGAGTAATATCTGGTTGTGTATGTATACCACATTTTCTTTATTCATTCATCTGTTGAAAGGCACTTAGACAGGTTTTATAGTTTAACTATAACATTGATGTGGCTGCATCACTGTAGTATTCTGACTTTAAATCCTTTGGGTATGAACTGAGAAGTGGGATAACTGGGTCAATTCCAAGTTTTCTGAGGAATCTCCGTGCTGCTTTCCATAATGATAAATTGAAAATTTGCCTTCCCACCAGCAAGGTATGAATGAACCTTTTTTCCTAAATCCCCCCAACATTTATTGTTGCTTGAATTCCTGATAATTGCCATTCTGACTGAAGTGAGATGAAATCTCAGCGTAGATTTGACTTGCATTTTTATAATACTAAAGATGAACATTTTTTCATATATTTGTTGATGGTATTTTTTTTCTGCTGTGCAGTGTCTGTTCAGATCCTTAGTCCATTTATTGATCGGGTGGTTGTTATTGTTGTTGTTATTATTAATATTATTATTAGTAGTAGTGTAAAGTTTTTGAGTTCTTCATATATCCTGGAGATTAATGCTGAAACTGAGGTGCAGGTGGTAAAGATTTTCTCCTGTTCAGTAGGCTTTCCTCTTCATATTATTGTTTCTTATGCTGAGAAGAAGTTTAAAGGCTGCTTCTTTGATTCCATTTCACTTATTGATTCTTGATTTTACTTTTTGTGCTGTACTGGTGTTGTTAAGAAAGTAAGTTCCTAAGCTTACATTCCTACTTTTTCTTCAGTTAGTTGCAGGGTCTCTATGTTCTAATGCCTAAGTCCTTGATCCACTTTGAGTTGTGTGCAGGGTGAGAAGTAGGGGTTTAATTTCAATTTCCCAGCACCATTTGTTGAAAATTCTATCTTTTCTTCAGTGTTTGTTTTTGGTGCTGTTTAATAATATTAGATAACTGTACTTATGTGGGTTTTTCTCTGTGTCTTCTCTTCTTTACCATGGTTCTGGTACTGATTGTAATGCCTCCTGCATCACTTTTCTTGCTAATGACTGCTTTGCCTATTTCGATTCTCTAATATTTCCAAATGAGTTTTATGGGTGATTTTTCTATTTCTACAAAGGAACTCATTGGTATTTTTATAGGAATTGCATTGAATCTGCAAAGCACTTTGCATAGTATGGTTAATTTGACAATATTAATTCTGCCTAAGATAGGCAGAATTAGGGCCTGGGAGATCTGTCCATCTTCAAAGGTCTTTAATTTCTTTCTTCAGTATTCTGTAGTTTTCATTGTAGAACTATTTCATACCTTTTCTTATATATATTTCAAAGTATTATATTGTTTTCTGAGGCTATTTTGAATGGGATATTTTTCTAATTTCTTTTTCAGTTCATTTGCCATTGGTATATAGGTACATAAATTATTTATGGGTGTTAATAACCCAATGAATTTTGATGTATTAGATCTCCCAGGCCCTAATTCTGTCTATCTTATGCAGAATTAATATTGTCAAATTATCCCTGTTCCCATTTATTTCTGAAATTTTTTATCCCCTGATTGTATCTGTTATCCAATCCTAATCCAGAGTTGTATATTTTAACCTCCAGGCATTAAAAGGTTTGTTTCTTGTCATTAACTTCTTATTTCTTTCATTTATGATCTTATAGGGTGCAAGAAGTTATCTCTATTTCTTGTATTTACCTTGTAGAAAATATGACTTTTTTGGTTCAAGGGATTCAACTCAGAGGCACTTGACAATTGATCCACATCCCCAGCCTTATTTAGATACAGGATGTCACTGAATTGCTTAGCACCTTTTGTTTGCTGAGGCTGGCTTTGAACTTGCAATCTTTCTGTCTTAGATTCCTGAGCTGCTGGGATTACAGGTGTGCTCCACCACACCTGACAATATGAACTATTTCAAAGAATGGTCATTGTTTCATGGAGAAGCAAATGAATTTATTGTTGATGGATTAAATAGTCCATAGATGTCTGTTCAGTCTATCTGATTAATGTTTGCCATTTAGTTCTGAAGAATCTAGGCTGGCAAGTTTTTCTTTTTGGGTGGGCATGGTACAGAAAGGTTTCCCCAAACCTCAGCAGTGCAAAGAGTATGCAGTGTGGTCCTCACAAGGCCTTGCATCTGCCACAAAAACTCTGTGTTCCATATATGGCTCCCTCCAATTGTCACCTCAACCACCCCCCCCAACACTAGACCATTTTATAGGAATCTTGTTTTGTTTAAAAGCATTGACCCAGGTGTTGGGTATATGGCTTAGTGGTAGAGTGCTTTAGCATGTATGAGAACCTGAGTATGGCACTTATCTCTTTAAAAAAATGACTTGCCAAAATTATTTTTGCCAATGAAAAAGCTTATCAAGGGAGATTGAGGGATACTGGGTGATGTGGGCCATATGTGGAGGTCCTGACCTGAAAGCCTAGAGAAGCAGAGTTCATGAATGTCTCCATGCATCTATTCACTCATTTTGCAAATTTGACTGAGTCCTGGAAGATAAAGTGCAAGTCAGTTATGTAGGTTAGAACAGTGTCCAAGATAGTATGTCTGATCTCCTTCATTTCAGTTACTATTTAGGGGTAAAACAAACTAAGTACTATAAATACAATAAAGAAGGCTCTGTAAAAGACACAAACTAGGCATTCAGTGTTCATGGTTCCAAGACTGGATTGCTTCTGAGTGAGGGCTTCATTATCCTGTGATGGCAGGAAAAGTGGGAGCAAGGTGCTACCAGAGGCATTGGATTAAGTGCAGGGATAGGAAATAATGCCACAGGCCCTGAGGGGAGGGAGCAAGATCAAGGGAGGGTA
Organism: Ictidomys tridecemlineatus; assembly: GCF_052094955.1. NCBI lineage: Eukaryota > Metazoa > Chordata > Mammalia > Rodentia > Sciuridae > Ictidomys > Ictidomys tridecemlineatus. Next base: position 8,688 of record NW_027522151.1, on the reverse strand, counting down.
CAAAAAGATTACGGAGATCATTGCCTGGTCATGGGGACTGTGGACCATGGTGAGTATTTTGAACTTTATTCTAAGAGGAATAGGAAGTCATCTGTGCCTGAATCAGGGTGGGTGTCATGGGTTGGCTCCTGGTATAAACTTTCTTCATTGAACCGATTTTATTTTAACCCAACTGTTATGTAGTTCTCCCATTTTCATTATATCAAGGTCTCTAATTTTGTTGGACCATTCATTTAATGAAGACTTTTTGTGTTCCTTGTGTTACCACGTTTCTCTGATTCTTCTTGACCCTAGTAGCTTGAAAAGGTGCATGCACATTTGAAGAAACCATTACTTCTTCCAGACTTAAGGACTTATTTGAGGATGGGAAAGCTTTTTCCTTCAGAGCAGTATGGGAGGACATGCTGACCTAGTATAGCACTGGTCTAGTGGCAATGGAGCAACATCTTTGTTATCTGAGGTTGAAGGATGCATTGCTTCTCTTTTAGAAGGCACAACTGTTGGTAACATGAAAACCTTCATGGTCATTGGTGGCTAGAGCTATGGGAAATCTAGAGTTGCTATGAGGACAAGCTGGGTCATAGATAGTGCCTCTATATCCATGCAGAGAAGGTGAAAGTCATATGGGCCAGGCAGTGTGCACACTTTGGTGCAGTATCAGCTGCAGGCATGTGCAAGGTAGACAGGCTTCCTGTGGGCAGAGAAGTAGTAAGGAAAAGCTAGGACCAAGGACAGAAACCAGGGCTGGCAAAGAGTGTCTATGACGTGGGACCTAGTTTGTTAAAGCACAGGACTGTAAGATCAGATCTGATTGTAGACACATAGGGCTTCAGGGAAGGACCAGAAGTAGAGCTTTGCCTGGCTGCTGTGTATCTACAGATCTGGGGCCTAATCATGGATGCATAAAGCTAGAAACCTCACCTGTGAATTGAAGTATGGTGGCAGGGACATGGAGGTGTTGAGGATGGCTGTAAACATGCACTATTTTTTTGTGAGTGGAACTGAGGAGAAACGTGTGCCATGGCACAGAACAACTCTCTTCAGGCAAAGCTACATGGTGGTGGGGATGGTTAATGGGACTCTGGGTGCTTACATATGTTAATAACACCACGAAACAGAGCTGGTGACACATGTGTACGTAACTTCAGAGGCTGCTAAATATGGCGAGCAGTGGCTCGTGACTGGTGTTGGAAGTGGTATTGTGCATGTGAAACTGCCAGTCCAACATCTGGCAGTGTGCATGGATATGGCTGCAGGTGTACACCCATCACATGGGATTGTGCCTCCAGTATGGGCTGCAGCCTTCGTGTTCTCTTGCACAGGAAAAGGCTGTTTGGTGACCTTGAGTATGGATTTGTGGCAACTCTAGCTGAGGTTACCTTGGGTAGGCAGAATCTAGAGGTAGTGGTACAGGTGCTTGGAGACTGTGAATGCAAACACCTTTGAGGCTTTTTGTAGTAGGGAAAGATGCAGGGTTCCTCTGTGGCTTTTGGTTTCCTCAGTGGCAAAAACTACTGCAGTCTGTTTGGAGCAAGCACCTGAAGTATGTAATGGCAAACCCTGAGGGAATGCCAGAAATGAAGGCTAGAGTTGTTTACAGAAGGAGACAGTGCAGAGGTTGTGGGGGTTCTGGGCACAGTAGCCACTGGGGACCATGATTTCTTCGGCTGCAAGTTGATCCATGTATTGCACTACTTCTTTGTTCCAGGTCATCTCCAAATAGCTCATCTCTTCTTCTCTGCTCAGTAATCTGGGTCAGGAGAAACCGAATCAGGACATTTTGGTACTACACTTTAAAGCCTAGGGTGATGGTTGTTACACTATTCTCCTTTTGCTTTTGAGTGGAACTGGTGGGCTGCTTACTCCTTCTTTGTGTTGAGCAGAGCTATGTCAGGGAGTGGATGATGCAGCAGAGTGACACTAAAATTGCTTTTGGCGCAGTTATTCTGTTGTTTTCTTCTAATCTGTTGTTTTAAATTAAATGCATTCCTGAATTTTTCCAGATTTTTTTCATGGACATCTTAAGTCAGGGATCTCCTTTTCTGCCATTTACTGAATAAAGTAATAGGAAGAGTGCAGTATTTGTTTCCTGCTGTGGACATAGGCAGCTGCGCAATGGCAGAGAGGATGAGTCCTGCCCACCCAGGTCTGGGTGTGGGGGGTTCTCACCTGCCCGCCATTGAGGCCCACCTGATTCTGGTGGGGCATCTCTCTCACTGTATGGGTCTTGGGGGGTCTCGGAGCAGTCCCACCTGGTTCTTGGTGGGGTCTGTACAGAATAGCCAGGCGCTGATCACATAAAGGGGGCGGACCTTCCAGGAGCCAATCACCTAGGGCCATGCAGATTGTGGAATGTGCATTTGTGTTTATCAGTGTCACCTAGCAACGACTATTTTGTCAGTTGGTTGGCATATAGGTAGTGGCAGACCTGCTTTGGTAGGCCACTCGACAGAGGTTGTTACCTAATTGTCTTTAGGATGGCTAGAGCCTGGAGAAAGTTTGTTTATATAAGCCTGGGAATCAAGTTTTTCGGATATACCCCTCTTGGGAAGATCCACCAGGCTGCCAGAAATTGTGAACTGGGAAGAATTAAGCGTTATCTGGGACGTGGATGTAATGTTGATGGCACCGATCATAAAGATAGGTAATAGGGTCTGGGAGGCCAGGGACTGAGGGGTAAGGGACCAATGGGCTGATGGAATTGAAGCCTGCACCATCCAGGCTGTGCCAATGGGAGCAGAGCAGAAAGGATACCAGTTCTCCTTTCACCAGAATGTTTGACTTTAATATTCTGTGGAGTCCTCAATATCCAGGACCTGCACACCTTGGAAGTTCAGTAACCAGGACTTCTAATGGGCAGCTAAACAAAACCAAATTTTTAACTGGTTTCCCAGACACTTAAAATTTCCCTATAAGGTCACTGATTTTTTTAAAAAAAAAATAAATACACAAAACAGATTTAATGTACACATTTTAAAAAGCATTGAAAATTTTTCAGATGTAATCTATTACCTCTTGTGTCCCAAGAGCCTCACAAGAACTCTGAATTGGGAAGATGGCTCCATGTTCTTTCTTCTTTTTTATATTTTTAAAATTCCTTCACACTAGTATATTTAGGGGTGTGTCTTCCACCTCTAAAAATAAGATTTTACTTATTTCTCACATCCTTCACTCACTAATTTATGAAATTCTTAGGATAACTTGGTGTCATCTTAATCATCCAACCATTTTCATAACAACAGTGTTGACAATCCCTGAATTTTCTGGAAATACTTCATTAACTTCAGTTAGTGAAGTTAACTACCTTTAACTACCTTTCCACAGAGGACACTAGAGTTCACTGGCAGCTTTCACACTATCCAAAACACCAAACACAGCATGCTTTTTCAATTTTGTTATCACTTTAGACTAAAGTAAAAAAGCATCTGCCAAAAGCTTCTCACACAAAATTCCAAAATTGCTGATTCCACTGTTCCAGTACCCTTTCCTGTAGTTATCCATTACTGTGTATCTGTACAAGCATGAAGAGTAGAGCATTGGTTGAGAGCATCCAGGCAGTGCAAGCTCTCAGTCACCAGGGCCAAGGGAGTAGCACACAAAGGGTGCCTAGTCTGTACAGTGCTGCCTGCTGCTGCCCTACTGTAGCTTGCCCTACTCTGTTCTGAAGCGACAAAGAGTATCAAAGGTAGGCCCTGCTTGTGGTTTGTGCATTAGAATACTCACTGACCCCAAATGTGAGCTCTCTCTGTGGTTATCAATTTCACAAAAAAACAAATAAAAATATCTGTACATTTTTTAGTTCCACACGCAGTCATTTAGGGTCATGATGACACTAAGAAAATGTTTGCAATGAACAAAGACTTGCCATTCTGTGTATCAAAATACATTATTAACTTTCACAAATTACTTGTTTGCCAATGGCCAAAAGATTAGTGACTGGAACAGGATAAAAAGAATACTCAAATATCCGGAAGGGAGAGTAAAATGGAATTGGTAGGTAGTGGCATGCACAGTTATAAATGTGGCACAGCAGTTATCATTAAATCATCTATTTGAGGAGCAATAAACAGCTCAAGCCATAATCAACAGCCCAATACCACTACTCTTCATCTTCAAAATATTGTAGCTGCGAAATTTATTTCATTTGTTAGACTTAAATTCCTTCTATTGCCAAGGACGTGAATATTTTTTTCCTATGTTCATATGTCACTTTCACTTGAGCATCTGTAAAATTAGAGTATTTTATCTGATTAAATTAGAATTCCAAGTTGGAAATGTAGCTCAATGTTAGAGCACTTCTTGCATGTCAAAGCAAATGGTAAGGGTGTAATCCCCAGCAAAACAACAACAATAACATTGTCATCGTCATCAACATAATAAATTTTAAAAAGAGAGGTAGGAAAAAAAGAAGTCTTCTTTCAAATTCATTATTTCTTAGAATGCCTTTGCCAACATGAAGAAAGCATTTATGTTTTTTTCTAGTACATTTCTATATAGATGTCCTATAGTGCATTTCATCTATTGTAGATATTACTATACATACATTTCTTATATATGTATATTTTATTTTACATATGCAATTATAGGTTAATAATTTTGTTTTGGTGAGAATAGAAGAGAGCAAGTATAAAAGATTATTACTCCTGAAAAATATTGCTTTACTTTATAAAAGTTTCACATAAAAATACTAAACTTCTCAACTTTAGTATTTTTAAGTGGAACTTTTATAAAGTAAAGCATTAAAGAATTATTCTTTAATTCTATTCATTTGTACTCATAAAATGAATACGTTTTTAATGTGCAAGAACTGCACAGCTACTTATTTTGTATTTGACATATTCTACTATCTCAGAGAACTCTTACATAAAAACTTTCTAGGTGTGACCAGTTAATTAAAACTGACGTGATAGGACTCAATTTCAAATGAAACAGTTCTTCCTCCTTTTCAATCATGCATTCATGGAGGTAAGAAATTGTAAACGTCCCTTGTGAAAAATTAAGACAGTATTAAATACTGAACATTGAAAATACCTGATTCATATATAAATCCCATATATATAAATACTGAATTAATTTAACCATACTAATTCATTTGGGTTCTTTTTCCTTTGGCATTAAGTTTGCTTTCAGTTTGGCCTTTTACTGTTATTATTCAGCCTACTTTACCTATCATACATATTTAAACTGAATTTAAATGCCATCCATGTCATGAGAACTGCCATAAATCTATTGTTTGTCTCACATTTCACTTAAGGTAAGGCACCATGAATTATGATGGTTCTTTATTTTGTTTATGAAGAAAAAATTAAATGCTGCCAATTATAGTTGTAATGCAGCCCGAATTATTAGTGGGATTCCATTGTCAATGTTGTTAAAATGATAAGAAAAAAAATCATCTTAGACTCATTGAAATACATAGTTTTAAAAATATATTTTTAAAAATCACTACAATACTACTAACTTATTAGTTGAAATACTCTTAGTTGATAAAAAGCAATAATATTGATTACAATAGCTACCAATTATGGAGCTGTTGCTGGTGCTACAAAACCTTCAGATGTTTTACATAGATTCTCCATTAAGCATCCTGGTAGTATTCAGGGAGATACTCATTTTAATCCTTACTTTTTTAGGAATTTGAGGGAGAGTAAGACTTTGGGATAACTAGTACATCACAGAGTCTAAAGTAGAATTCATACTGAAGATGAGCTAAATATCAAGTCCATCTTCTTTCTAGGCAAGTGGGCTGCTCTGCTCTGGGGATGTGGTTCTGTGGTAGAGCCCCTCCTTACCTAGAATGCTTCAGGCCTGGGTTCTATCCCCAGCAATATGAAAACAAAGCAAACAAAAATAAGTAAAATCAATGGAACCAGTCACAGTCGCACATACCCATGATTCCAGTGACTTAGGATGCTGAGGCAAGAGAATTGGAAGTTTAAGACCACAGTGGGCAATTTAGTGAGACCCTGCATCAAAATTGTTTATATAATAAAAATGTGCTTAGGATATGACTCATTAGTTGAGTAACCCAGGGTACAATCCCCAGTAGTATCAGAAACAAGAAATAAGAAGAAAATGTCAGTGGCATAGGCTAATCATTCATTAATAAAATAAGTAATGACAGCTACTAAATATTGTACCTTCTTCATAAGAAAATAGAGGAATCATGAGCTACTTATTGTTTATAATTGCATAAATAGTTGTATATTTTAAAAGGTACCTTATGAATTCCTAATAAAGCTTCTTACTTGCACAGAACCCCTCTACATTACGCCTGTGCCTATGGCAGACCAGCAGCAGTGGCTCTTCTAGTGAAGAGGAAATGTAATGTCAATTTGTGTGACAGTGATGGCAACACACCATTGATGAAGGTAGATATACCAGTGGTTTTGCAGGAAATGAATTTGATGAAATGCTTAGAAGAAAAATTGGTTAATGCCATTTAGTTATAACTAATGAGTAAAACGTGAAATATTTTTCTTGGATTTCCAAAATTAACAATCTATTTCTTGGTTAAAACCAACAGGCCCTACAATATGAGGAAGAGGAATGTGCAATTATTCTTCTAGAACATGGTGCCAATCCAAATGTTCACAACAACAAGGGTGAAACTCCACTCCACTATGTTATCTTTTATAGGAACACATTTATAGCAACAAAACTGCTTTTATCCAACGCAGATATTGAAGCCAAAAACACGGTATATACATCAATCACTATTATTTTCAAAATATTTAAAATTTTTCTTAAAATTAACAGTAATGCATGTTAAAAAATACTGATCATAAACAAATTTTCTTTTTATTAAAATACTAGCAAATGTTGGAAGTTCTCCTCGTATTCTTCCTCCTCCTTTTGTAGCTCATGTGTGTATTTAGTTTGCCTCCATCAGTTGAATCCACACTTAGAATTCAAGAGACTCATGCAGAAATCTGAACTTCAAGCTTCTGTGAAGGAACATGATGCGGTCCCCTTGAGCCATAGTACTGTGTGGTGTGGTGTGCAGGGTTTGCCTCCCACATGCTGGGCACACATGTTCTTCAGTTTGCTTCTGGCAACTGCAGCACTTACTCCAATCACCTACTTTGCCTCTATAAATGAGGTTACAACTCCTCTTTTTTAATATAGTGTGATAAAGATTTCATGGTGTTTTCTACTGATATACAAGAATATGGACTACATAATATATTATGAATCTCTTTCATATGGGATTAATTGTTTGAATTTAGAATTTGGAAGTTAAATAGTTTTCTCTATATATACTATAAAAATAATGTTTCCACTGGAATTTTTGAAAGGCTGATTAGGTCACTCATTGCTAGAATATATAAATTATTACTAGAAGTAGATAACTCATGGATCTTGCCAGCTGTACTATGTATCAGTCTTCCGCTTTGTTCCTTAAAAATGCAAATGTTTAGTGCCTTTCATGATGCTACAAGTACTCTGTGTATATCAGTATAAATCTTGATGATACACAAAATTTCTGAATTAAATTTTGCCTAAAATTATAAGTAACTTTAAGTAGCAATTAAAGTGGATGAGAATAAAAAGAATTTTGGAAAATAACCAAGCATTATGTTACCAGGATTGTCGTTACAAGTGAGAATACATTTTCAATGAGTTATAGTTTTACATAGTAGTTGAATTAATTCCCCCAAAATCTTACATGCATGGAATTCCAGTTGAGTCATTGATTCCCTCTTTTCCATCTGTCTACCCCTCCTCCTCCATTCTCCCCCTCCTATTCTCCTGGACCTCCTTTCACCTGTCTATTTATTTATATTTGGTTGATTCTTTTTACTTATACATAAGGGTGCAATTACCTGTGGTATATTTATATATGCATATAACACGAATTTTAAAGATTTCCTTCTTCATTGCCTTCCCTTTTTCATTATCTCTGTGCCTCTCAATCTTCTTTTTCTACACTAACGATCTTCTTTACATCTTTTGATATTCTGTTCTTCATTTCTTTTTCTTTAATTAACTCCAGCTTCCACATATGAAACATTTTACCTTTGAGTTTCTTATTTGACTTATTTCACTTAGCATGATATTCTTGGATACCAACTCATTTACCAACAAATGACATAATGTATTTTTATGGCTGAGTAATACTCCATTGTATGTATGTGCACCAGAATTTCTTAATCCTTTCATCCATTCACAGGTATTTGGGTTAATTTTATAATTTACCTGTTGTGAATTGTGCTACTGTAAACACACATGTGACTGTATTTATATACAGTTACACGTAAAATTTTGTTTTACTAATTTTGGGAAAATACTGAGTCATAGGATAGCTGTTTCATGTTGTGGTTCCCTTCTTAGATTTTGGGAAATCTCCAAACTGTTTTCCAGGGTGGTTGTATCAGTATGTAGTCCCACCAACAGTGTAAACGTGTCCCTTACCCCCACATTGTTTTTTTTTTTAACCAGGGAGAGAGAGAGAGAGAGAGAGAGAGAGAGAGAGAGAGAGAGAGAGAGAGAATGAGAGAGAGAGAGAGAGAGAGAATGAATGAATATTTATTATTATTAATTTTTTCGTTTTCAGCAGACACAACACCTTTGTCTGTGGTCCTGAGGATCGAACCCGGGCCACACGCATGCCTGGCGAGCATGCTACCGCTTGAGCCACATCCCCAGCCCCACATTCTTACCAGTATATATTACTGTTTGTGTTCT